>NC_134313.1:157191968-157491968 GCF_964195595.1 Calonectris borealis | reverse complement strand
GGAGAATGCATATTCCAGATTACAGCCTGATTGTAAGTCCTCTCTATCAAGTGACCCGGAAGAACAACAATTTCAAGTGGGCCTGGAGCAACGACAAGCCTTTGAACAAATTAAACAGGAAATAGTTCATGCAGTAGCCCTTGGGCCAGTCCGGGCAGGACAAGATGTGAAGAATGTGCTCTACACCACAGCCAGGGAGAATGGCCCTACCTGGAGCCTCTGGCAGAAAGCACCAGGGGAGACTCGAGGTTGACCCCTGGGGTTTTGGAGTCGGGGATACAGAGGATCTGAGGCCTGTTATACTCCAACTGAAAAAGAGATATTAGCAGCATATGAAGGGGTTTGAGCTGCTTCGGAAGTGGTTGGTACTGAAGCACAGCTCCTCCTGGCACCCCGACTGCTGGTGCTGGGCTGGATGTTCAAAGGGAGGGTCCCCTCTACACATCATGCAACCAATGCTACATGGAGTAAGTGGGTTGCACTGATTACACAACGGGCTTGAATAGGAAACCCCAGTCGCCCAGGAATCTTGGAAGTGATCGTGGACTGGCCAGAAGGCAAAAATTTAGGAATCTTAGGTGAATCAAGAAAATTTGCAGAAGTGAAGGCCATCCAGCTAGGTTTAGACATTGCTGTCCAAGAAAAGAATGTGAAACGTGCTGCAATCAAGCAAGCCAAGCGGTTAAAACCTCTCTGGTATGGAAGATGATGGCTGAAATATAAATATGGGGAAGCCTGGCAAATTGATTATATCACACTCCCACAAACCCGCCAAGGCAAGCGCCATGTACTTACAATGGTGGAAGCAACCACCAGATGGCTGGAAACATATCCCGTGCCCCATGCCACCGCCCAGAACACCATTCTGGGCCTTGAAAAGCAAGTCTTATCGTGACATGGCACCCCAGAAAGAATTGAGTCAGACAACGGGACTCATTTTCTAAACACTCTCATAGACACCTGGGCCAAAGAGCACGGCATTGAGTGGTTCTATCACATCCCCTACCACGCACCAGCCTCTGGGAAAATCGAATGATACAACGGACTGCTAAAGACTACACTGAGGGCAATGGGTGCTGGGACGTTCAAGCATTGGGATACACATTTAGCAAAGGCCACCTGGTTAGTCAACACCAGGGTATCTTTCAATTGAGCTGGCCCTGCCCAATCAAAACATTTGTGTACTGTAGAGGGGGATAAAGTCCCTGTAGTGCACATAAAAAATATGCTGGGGAAGAAGTCTTATTCCTGCCTTGGGCAAGGGCAAACCCATCTGTGGGATTGCTTTTGCACAGTGACCTGGGTACACTTGGTGGATAATGTGGAAGGATGGGGAAGTCCAGTATGTACTTCAAGGGGATTTGATTTTGGGTGAGAATAGCAAATAAGTTAAATTGTATGATGTTAATTGTTATATAATACCGTATGTCATCACTACTATGGCTGCTATATGCCATATCAACAGTATTACCCCAAGAATCACCCAAATTAATGAAGAATGAATTTTGATGAAACCAAGTGAAGTGCAGCGATGATAGAACCAGACGAGTGCAGAAGTGATGGAACAGAACTGGCTTCAACATGCAACAATCCAACACCACACACCATCTCTCCTGCCCTGAAGGACTGTTATGACAGATGGAACCCAAAGTCATGGGCTAAGTGAACTCAACAGACATTTAACTGCCGGGTTAAACCACGAGAGTTAGGTAGGAAAGACTATACTCAGGGTCAGTCCACTTGATGGTTACAGTTGTAAGAAATGTGTTTCATCAAATATCATTGTAGGGCTAGCTTGTTTCAACAGGACCTGTGCTTCACTCATGAGGCAGGACAAGCATGCACAGGACAAAAATAAAGTTGCCTGGGCAATGGTTAATATAGTATATCCAGAGTTTAAAGTAAATTATCTATGCACTAAATGAGCTGGATCTTGTTGAAATGCAATCATGTCATCTAAGTAATACTGTTTTAATGTGGCTTTTTTATAAGCCTATTAGCTATACATCCTACTGAATTATATGAATGTGTGCTCAAGGACAATAAATTTCAGAGCCCATCCAATCATCATATCCGTCTAGTAAAGCACACTTTTTAATGTACATTTAACAAAATAATGATTTGAACAGTTGACTATTTCATTTTCACCAGACAGACTGATGTGTCCATATTTCTTATAAATAAGAAAAGGCTCTGGCTGCGGGAGGTAAATGTACATCTCTTCAAGAGGAGTGATTTGTTCTGAATGCAATTCCTCTCTGGGATGCTCACAGACCAGCAGTATGACCTACTGTACATTGTTTCCTCTGCAGCATTTTGCTGGCTTCATATGTTTTAATTTCAGAGCTAATGTCTTTCAATGTTCTTTTTATTGGAAGTAGTGCAGCACTAATGAACCAGTGTTCAAGCCAAGAGACAATGAAACATAGTTTTGTTTTATCTTTTTAAAGATAATGCTACAGGCCAAACAAGTGATTTACTAATACCTTGAAATGTCCTTTCAGTGGAAAAGGTTGGTTTTTAAATAATAAATGGTAAAATATTGACCACCATGTAATTAGCAACAGGCTATTACAAGGTTAATTTCAGACCTGATTGACAATATGCACTTTAAAAGGTGTTTTGTAGATACATTTTAGAAGAAAAACTGATTTATCTTTCTAATTCTAAAGGAGAGCCATTGGCTCCAGCGTTACGTCACTCAATAGTTACGAATTCAAGGAAATGGTAATAACATAGCTTAATCAAAGATTTGTTATTTGACCAATGCTAACAGGACAGGTGCGCCCTTGGCTCTTCTTGTTTGTTATGAGCTTGTTCCATTCTCTTTTTTCCCCAGTGTCTGTTACTCACCAGGCGCCCATTAATCATGACTGTTGTCCTGCACAGGTTGCAGTGCAGATCTAGGCAGCTGCTACAAGATAAGTACTCTGTGAGTGGACATGAACCCAGCAGGCTGCAAGGGTCAAACACCCTAACTTAAAAGGGCTCACAGAGGCCAGGAAGGATATGTGAAGACAGGGGTACTGAATACAAGGACTGTGACCACCAACTCTTCTCTGAGAAGAGTTTATTGCTTTACAGCTTGTTTGAAACCTCAAATGGAGGAACATTAAAGTGACATTATTACAGGATAGTTTAATGCTTGCAAACATTTCTCAGCAACTCTGGAAGCTGCATTACAGAGTCGTTCTCTTAGTGAGATCAATCAGTCCAGACCGAATATGGTGCTAATGCAGATACTCTGTTTCAGGTATTCAAACTAGTTTAGAATCGTTTCAGCTCCAGCTAGCACAGCTATCTATGTGTTGACATACCCATAAGAGCCTCCTCAGAAGAGGAAAGAGTCTCAGTACTATGAATCAATACATTACATTGATCAAAAGCAAAATAAAACAATAAAGCACAGAAATGTGGAACAAATATTTAAAATAAGACTGCTATAGGGGAACCACTTCCACTCTACACAGACCTTTGAGTGATTGTATTCAAAAGCGCTGTAACAGATGAAACTGGCAAAAATAAAGGCAAAAACATGGACTGGCAGAAGGAGACAAGCTATTAATATCTTTCAGCAAAATATGCTGGGAGAGAGGACATCTTTTCTCTCTGAAGTTTTAGTGTGCTGTGAGATAGAAGAATAGCAATTGGACAGCCACTTGTGAGTACAGGAACTGCTGTTTTGCCCTGTTTCTTCACTTCAGCATGAGAAAAGGCCAGCCAACAGAGCTCAGTAATGTTATGTAAAAAGGACTTGCCACATAATAAGAAAGAAAAGGGAAAAAAACATAGTGAGCTGACTTTCAGTGTGGGAGTATGAAACATACAAAAAATATCAAGATTTGCTACAAGCCCCGCTTGAATTTTCATGTTATGTTTCCATGATGGGTATGTGGTCTAAGTGTGGGAGTGACAGGACAATCGTGTCCTTCCCTTCACTCTACATTCTCGATCAGATTAAACAGTGAAATGCTAATTTAATAAAGGTCAGTTTTATGGGGTGATATTAGAGAATACACTTTATTTTCTGGTATATTAGGTTTTGAAACTCCAGAGACCATCGATGGGATAAATCTATGAACCAAATGATTGTCCTTGGACCCTTACTGAGCATTTTCATAGAAGACTGCAAAAGCACATTGCATGTTCTCTTCTTGCAAAACAAAGCTCATATAGTGCTTTTGCAAGTAGATGGATTTAAATCCCTTCCAAGACATTGTAAGGCTTCATTCCTTATTTGTCCAGGTGACCCTCTGTCTTCCTCTGATGTACTTGTACTAACCAGCCTTTACAGACTAATCCTTTTTCTTTTTAATGTCCATTTATTTGGTAATAGTCTTTCCAAATCATTTGAGATCATGCTACTGGTGAGTGAGAGAGTCAGTCTATCCTGAGAACTCTCTTTAATAACAGTAGATGGGATTTCTCCATATAATCCAGGTGACCCAGAAAGTAAAGTACAGAAGATTGTCTATTTTGTCAGGCAAAGAGTGGAAGATTTCTTTGGGTTCTTTTTCTATATTTGTTCTTGCTCCCTTCATTATCTATAGTAAAATACCCATTGACTTCCATGACACAGAATTAATTGTTATGTGTTAATCACACCCCTTCTGACCCTGGAAGTCAGTGGGGATTTTGCCATTGCCTTTCTTTTGCCAACATACTGCATAGAAGATAAAGATGGAGAGTGGAAGCCAGGACAAGCCAAATCCCGACCTCAGAATATACTACTAGGAATATTTTAGAACAACTGTTTTCACTTGGAAAATACTGGTACATTAAAATAAAACTTTTTTTCAGGAACATAATAGAATTTAGATTTTGTTTGTCTGTTTTAAGATTTTCAGATCTTGAAAGGAATTTCTAGTCACAGCAGAAGCTGAAAAATCTGGGATTACCTGATGGTCAAATAACCTGATTGTCACCTAGGAAAGTAGGAGCAAGATCAGGCTTGCACTACATTTTAAGAAACTTCCTGTTTACCAACCTCTGGACTATTTCAATATGGGTTACTCACTATTTGAACATTCCAAGCTTCATGGTGATGGTGGAAGGTAAAATATTTTCATTATCAAAGGTTCATTGGATCTAAATGCTTGTCTTTTTGGCTTTTGTGCTTGTATCACAAGCATTCAGATTTCCTGATCTGAATAAGTGTATCTATTAATAAGATGGTTTGTATGTAACTTGAGAGTTTCCAAATCTTAAGAAAATCTATTTAAAAACGTCACTGAAGATATCAGATGAAGAGCGCTCTCACTTTTTAAAATGTATTCTTCATTATTTTTTTGTTTCTCCTTATTTTTTCCTTATAATTTTATTTTACCGTCATCAGATAACATAGAATGCACGTTAACTGGGCAAAAAAATGTATGCTTCTAAAATTTCATCATTCTTTAAAAAGTGGTGCTTTTTAAAGATTAAAAATTAAACTCGAATTTCTAAATGATTTACAAAACTCAAAGTCTCATCAGTCCCACCTCTATTTTTAATCTTATATAAAGGAATGGTTGATGTTAGTAACAAACTAATGAGTAGCTTAGGCAACATGAATTTTTTGTTGGAGCAGGTAGAGTTAAATCTCTTTTATCAACCGCATACATACTTTTGAGAAATTCTGAGAGCACATGAAAGACAGTGGGGACTTAGAAAAGAAAGAGCCAGATGAATTGCTACCCTACATCTGCCTTTATTATGAAAGAGACTAAATTGTATCCAAATCGAGCATCCACAAAAGCAGGTGACAAATTAGGAAGCATGCAAAATATAGCAGAAAATGGTTGTTAAAAGGTTATAGCCTTTTAAAACTGACAAGGCTCCTTGGCCAGATTACACATACCCAGGAGTGCTGAAGGAAGTGGGGGATGAAACTGGCAAAGCATTAGCAGCATTTTCACAAGTTCACTCAATTTTTATTCACTTCAAGAGACAGAGACAGATCTGAAGATTGGGAAAATGGGTCACACCGCTTCTTTACTTCAAAAAGATGAAGAAAAGGAAGGGATACAGACATGATAAATTTGATTCAGTCTTTTTGATAGTGTTGTAGGAAGAGAGTGAAAAATGTTATGAAGGCTTGGAAAAAAGAGATGTAAAGTATAGCAAAGGGTAAAATGTCACTCTGTTTGTTCAGCACTATGCAATTAAGGCCATCTCATATCTCTCCAAAGGAAAGCATTTCTCTGTGCTTAAATGTATTCGTATTCTTCGGGATGATACTATTGTGGTAGATAAGGAACATCAAAGAATAATCATCTGTACACACCCTGCTAATTCCTCCACATCAAAATTACATATATCTTAGAAGCTCCTTTGAGAGCATCCCACGTTGGAGTCCTGGACAGACAGGCACAAAACATGAGATACCTTTCTGTAGTTCCAATTCCTTCATCAAATTCAAAGAGGCTAAACCTTTAAAAAAGAATACACAAAATAAAAGACAAAAATAGGAATTCCAATATGCTATATCAGGATGTGATGTTTTTTCGCCTTTCACAGTGAATTGTAGCTTAGGTCTGCATTACGCTCTTAGCTGTAGACAACACAATTTACCTGCAGCAGTGAAAATCTGTTTCAGATATCCTGCATACAAACTCAACTTTTTTTGTGTTGTTGTTGAAAATTGGTATTCTACTCCCACTATATGAAAATCATGATTCCCTGAAGAGGTGAGAAGATTGTGGTTTGCCTAATTCTTGACTAGCTGCCAGTTTTGTTAATCTTTCTAAACAGTTTAAATACTGGGCTGTGAAACTGCCTATTTTGAAAGTTAGAGTAATGTCTGTGTTTAGAGTCAGTGATACTGGTCAATACAACCTGCAAACACCACCACTTGAAATCTGTAAATGCTTATTAACAAAGCTCATATAAATAGAACTTTCTGTATTTTTCTTTTAAGAGCTGATGCAGAAATGCTGCCTTCCTCTTATGTGTGGACATCACAGTTCAGTTCCACCATGCTTGTTTGCTCTGGCATCGTTGATGAGAGCAACCTTCTGCCACTGGAAATTGGGGAAGGTGAGAACAAGTCTTATTAGGAGCAGCTGAGGGAATTGGGGTTGTTTAGCCAAGAGAAGAGGAGGCTGAGGGGAGACCTCATCGCGCTCTACAACTACCTGAAAGGAGGTTGTAGCGAGGTGGGTGTTGGTCTCTTCTCCCAAGTAACTAGCGATAGGACAAGAGGAAATGGCCTCAAGTTGCACCAAGACAGGTTTAGATTGGACATTAGGAGAAATTTCTTTACTGAAAGAGTGCTCAAGCCTTGGAACAGGCTGCCCAGGGAAGTGGTTGAGTCACCAACCCTGGAAGTATTTAAAAGATGTGTAGATGAGGCGCTTAGGGACATGGTTTAGTGGGCATGGTGGTGTTGAGTTGGTAGTTGGACTCGATGATCTTAGAGATCTTTTCCAACCTTAATGATTCTATGATTTCTGCTGCTTGATGGCTGCTTGGTAAAGCCAAGAAGTGTGATGGAGCAATGCTAATCTGCACTGTGCTTTTGAAGTGGTGCTTATTTTCAGAAGAGCTCAGGAATGAGAGGTCTACAGAATCACTGTGCCCCAAAACCACAGACATATCTGTTTTAAGCCTACACTTATCTATTCACAAAATACAAGCTCAGAGAATAGTAAATAAAAGATAAGATGAACACAGGCTGTATTGCTGCATGTTAGAATCTAATTAACTGATGTGCCACTGTAGCATTTTGCTTGTTCCTCTCTCAATATATTTTCGATGGCATCCGGGCTTACTTCAAGTGACAAACTGCTGCAGCAGTGGTCAATAAAACACAGTTGTAGAAACATGCCAAAAATGGAAGCACTCTACTCTTCTTCAAGCACGTTTCTTCCTGTAGCATATTGAAAAAAATCAAACAACATTTGGCGTCTGTAATAAATACTAAATTGCAGCTGAACATGAAAACCTGAAATCAGCATTAACCAAATCTTTATTAAAAGAATAAGTATATGTTTTTAAGGTAAAATTAACGTGTCATATCCTTTTACTCATAAGCAAGAAAATTCACGAGATAACACATACAGCTATTTCATAACTCCTGTCTGCAAAGTCAAGAACACATTTTTGGAGTGTCAATATTCCACTCTCTTTATACTTTTATTACAGCTATTATAACAGTTTGTACCTGTTAAGAATACAGTACAGAAAAAATGATTCCATGATCAAAAATTATAAGAAAAATTTGATTTTTCCAGTTTTTAGCAGCTCCTACAGCTCTGAAACTAGTCAATTAACTATTACTTGGCATCACAAATTGAAATTAGCTATAATCTTTAATCCAGTTTACAAGCCCATATTACAAAGTTTTCATATGGCCAAAATGCAAGACATGCACATGAATTTCAGAGAGCAAAAGTAAGTGGGAACTCCATAGGCAAGAAATGTCACTTGTTCCTGGGGAGACTCAGGAGTGACACAAAAGATGTATCACTCTGCCTCTCACAGCTGGAGATTTAGATTACTCAGTAGGACTTCTGTGGCTCTGACGAAATTTTCATTTAAACTTTGTTGTGAAATAAATGCATTTCAAGAGGTATGTGTTACCACCCTTGTTACAGACTGCTCTTCAGTTCTGACTTTCAGAAGAACAAAAGAAACTCATACTCTTCATCAGAAGAAGTGATATGCTTCATGAAAGAATGTGGAATAACCAAGATTATGCAGATACTCAGATTATAAAGTCCTCTCTTAGTATCACAAAACTAGAAACATAACCTGATATAAGTAGCTTATCTCATCTAACACTTCTGATTTTCTGTTAAACTGGACAGAATGATAATGTCTTGCATTTAAATAACCACTTTTAAAGGAAAGATAATGATGTGGTTTGGGGTTGTCTTCTGACTCTCATCTGACACTAGCTGTCATGTAACTTAACTTCAGGCACCTAAAAATGTGATGCCCCGTGTGGGATAGATCTCTAGTTTAGTTATGTAGTCCATGGAGATAGGCACTTCCAAGATGATTCACACAACTTGGGTGGGAAGTTTTTCTCTTGGATGTGGCATAGAATGATTATGAGTCACCAGCTTGAGGTCCTTACATCACTCACTGGAAGTTTCCCCATTATCTATAAAGGGATCAGTCAACTGGTTTAAACCAGGAGCACCCAATTTAGATGCGTTAGTGAAATGAACCTTGCCCATGAAATAATGAATATAATTTAAAAGGTAGCTCCTTTGAAACAACTGGCTATTTCTATAACAAAATCTTGTTTCTCATTACTGATTTCATCAGATGGATACTGGAAACAGTAAGAATCAGTTTTAATGTATTAAGGGATTATGGTAACTATCTGAGGGAAAAAATGCAGTAATTTTAAATAATTAACTTTTAATCCTTGTCCAACATTGGAGGTAACTATAACTGTTACAGTTATATCTGCCCAAGAAGTAAATAAACTCTGTAAAGGTGGAGGAAAAACTGCAAAACAAGTGATTTCCTAAAGGAAATGTGAATACAGTCAGGAAATCTGAGGGGGAAATATTTGCCCATAGACATGAAATATCTTTTATGTTTCAACCTCAAAAAAAAAAGGACTAAGATGACAGTCATTTTCTATCTGTTCTTTCCTGAAGAGTGCTGCATTTTTAATGCTATCTCTTATCCAGTAATTGCTCAGAAAGGCTAAGAAATCCATTTAAAACTGTGGTACGTTATACATATACCTACAGTAATGTTTTTAGCCACTAATTATCTTCTTTGATTTTACAAATTGACTAAATGATAATTCAGTAGACCATTATATGTATTTTTGCCATAGAGACATTGCTACTTTGCCAACTTAAGTACCACCTTTATCTGTGACCATCTTTATTGAAAAGAAATTCTTGGAATTTACCTATCTGCTGCTCAAAACCATTATTTTTGATGACAAACCCATAAAAGGCAGAAGAAAAAGCAGTAGCAATGATCTTAAATTTAACCTGGAACTGTCAATCTCTGTTATTTCCTCAGGGACTAAACTGAAGCAAGACTGGAGGGTTGTACTGATTATTATACAATATGGGATTTTTACAGGTACAAATCCAGCCTGGAATACTCATAGTCTTCCCATCTCTTCCAGTTGGGATTAGAGCTGTATCTCCCATTTCCTTTTTCTTCCCTCCCCTTCAGAAATATTTTCTTCTTTTGCAGAACCTTAAAACCTCTCAATAAATCCATTATTGCAAAATGAAGACCAGTTGTTAATATTTTATGAGATTGATGAATATCTCTCACCACTTTGGTAAGATAAAATAAAAATGAATGTTTATGATATAATAATTAGCAACTTTGGAGCTGATTCAAAAACAGATGTAGGTAAGTCTTGACTAGAGATGCCAAAAACAAGGAAAAGAGACTTTCCTTTTCAAGACTGACATGAAGCCATGGTTGTCACATATTAGATCTATGAATATTTAATGTAGTGTGGAAATTAATATTTAATATACTCAAGTCCTATATGACACAAGTACTTGGCACATTTCGTTCAAATGAAATAATAAAAATGTTTAACTACGTTCTATGAGTTTGACCCTGAAACCTTTACATTTTAGCATTCTGAAAGAATGCCAAGCTCTGTCCTACAGCATTAGCACAATAATTTCAGGTTACACATGTAAATCTGCATGCCAACAACAAAATAAAAACAGCCTGTCTTTCAAAGTTGTTATGATACATGGAATCCATCCACATATTGACCATTAACTGAAGAAGAATTTATTACAGAAACTATCTTAAAAGGACAAACACAAGCAACAAGGTTGTCCACAGTTTGATTCTCACTGTTTTTTTCTTTTTTAAGGATCATACAGAATATATGTTTTTGAATAAATCAAACAGCTAATGTTGAATAATTTATGATAATAATAATATGACAACAATGTGACTAAAAAGCATTTGCAATTATTATCTCTGGAAGTCAGTGCAGAGGTGGCCCAAGACAGTCTTGATAAATCAGATTTAAAGTGACTATTGTGAGTATTAAAGACCGGGTAACCTTTTTCAGCAGGGAACTAGATTTGTTGATCCAGAAGGCTCTTTGCTGGCCTGTGTTCATAACTGGCTAACAAATTTGTTATTTCACTGTATCACCAGATCCATTATTTTGCATATATAAAAAGTGTATATTATATGAATTTCTTCTCTGATTAAATTAGCATTTGTTTCTCTAGCAAATAGATGAAGATTGGCTTTTGTCAAGGCAGGGGCAGACAGCACAGTTGGCTCAGTCTCTTCAACCTTGCTTTGGTGGGAACTGTTCAAAATAGGTGAAATGAATTTGATTCTCCTCCTGTGCCCAGTGAAAACTATACAAAACATTGGCAAGCCCAACTAATGTCTGAATTTGTCATGAAACCTCAAATCAGGCAATATTTTTTGTTTCAGTAATTTTAACAGTGCTAATTTAAGCCTTTAGTATATAACGTACCACTTCAACACTCCAGAATTATTTCACCAAGCAGAAATCTGATTAGCTTTAATATTCTACATGCATGCTAGAGAATAAGAATATACTCCTCAGTTTAAATGGTTTATTTAATGAAATCATATATTGTTGATACTTTGTACAGCTTTTAGGTCCTTGTAAACATTTACAAGAGGTCTTGTAAGTACCTTTTTTCACTTATATTTAGTATTAAAAGTCACACTATTTTTATTCTGCATTCTAATAATCAGCTTAATTTCATTACTGAATGGGAAGAATTATGTACATTTTTAAAGATGCCTGTAGTGTTTTTAAAACCAAGATAAAATGTGAATGAGAAGGAGAGGCTAAATATTTATTTTATTTTATTAAATGTATTCTATTGCCTTGCCCCAAGAAAAAGGAGAGGGGATTTTTTTGCTGTAATTGCATAAATGGTTTTGTTGTACTGAACAATTTATTGAAACATTAAACAAGTGATATCTTAAAAACTAGGTTCCTAGATACAATTCTGAATTTCATACGAAAGTTCAAAATAAATCAAAAGATAATTAGTTAATAACTGACATTTTTTCAAGCAGAATAATTTTTTAGTTATTAATAATTCCTTTAAAATAAACATTTGGTCACAGATGATGTTGGTCACAGATTATGCTCCATTTATGATAACATGTAACTTTCTCCTTTTTTTTTTTTTTTTTTTTTTTTAATTTGGATCAATGCAGAATCTGGAAATAGGTGTCTATTCTGAAAGTTAAGCCTCTCCAATAACCTCAAATGCAGTGAGAATGATAACTGAGAACTAAAACACAGTTAATGTTCTTTAGCAATTTGGAGAACTCAGAGGCTTGAACATCTTGTTTGAACAGTAATTCCTTCTTAAGCAATCACCTCAATTCCTATTTAAGGACTTCTGGCTTATTAAACTAAGCAAAAGTTTGTCCATTTGTCCTAAGTTCTCTTATTACACAATTTTTTATTTTTTGGCTAAGCTCCTATTTCTTTTATTCCATATATGTATCTTGTTGCCTTACCTAAAGAACGAAAAGTCATTTAAATCCATCTGAAAGGTTTAAAAAAGTGTTGTTGGAAAATAATACCACCCAAATTTAAATTCCTTTGGTCTCTTGTTTTGATCCATATCTTAGGATTTGGTAAAGTGATTCTTCAGAAAGAACTGTCTTATCAAGCTGAACATCAGCAAAGTTGTCTTTTCTATTACTGAGCAATCAACAAATTCTTCAAAGATCACATCATGGAAGCAGATAGTGGGAAGAATTGGACCACTTCTCATGCAGTCAGCAAGAGAACTTTGCTAACAAGCATTTAAAACATGAGATATCAAAGGCATGCATGCATTCACTCCAGAATATTTATCATCACTCTTCTTCAATAGGTGCATAAATCAACAGGTGAGCTAGCCTTTCCTATATTCAAACAATTTTGTAGACAAAGAAAATGTTGTTATGAATTCCTTATTATAAACTTTTCTACAGAAAAGTTTAAATCCTTTCTCTTATGCTCTTATTTTATTTAAAATCTTTATGTATCTTATCTTTATAACATGCCACAACTGGATGATCAGGCAATACGAGAAGGTAATGAGAAAAAGACATGAAGTTCACAAGACTCTCATAATTCATAGTGAATTTAAAAAGCCATGTCAGATTTAAAAATAGCCCTTTTGTCCATTTGTACCAGTTGCCTGGTATTTTGTTTGCTTTCACTCGTATCCTAAGATGTGAGTTTATTTGTACATCTTTAATGTTAGCCTAACTACAAACTTATTAAACTATGTCCACTTAAATTATTGACTATGTAGATCTTTTAAAATGCTCCAACAGTTTTGCTCATAAGGGCTAAATTCAATAGCATCTGTTACGTTATATTTCTGTACTTTTCCCAGTGATTGAAATAATAGCATGCTGTGACAACTTTCTAGAAAATTTTATTGGCTTTAAATATTTTTTGTTCAATGTTTTTCCATTAAAAATGATTTAATGAAATTTGAGGTACTTTTGAGTAAATCCCAGCTTGTCAGGAAACATTTTAAAAATTATTCGAAGAAACTTTCAGAATTTGTTGCAAAAATGATACAAAATAGAAGTATTTTCACATGAGCTTGATATGAACTGATCTGAGTATTTTTAACATATTTTTTGCATTTTCATCACTTGCATAACTTGGAAACAAAAAAATTGAAAGATTGAGAATTCCTAGGGGAAAGGAAGAGGCTTTTCTCTCTAGACCTGTTAAGCATTTCTGTGGAGTCTAGTCTATTCTCCATATACCCATGTAAGCTATTTAACTTTAAAAACACAGGAAATAATAGAAAACTTTCAAGAGATATCAACTTGTTTAGTCTATAATCTTGTTTAAATTAAAAATGTTAAATTGGCAAGGTATTCTTTCTATGGATTATGTCTTTCATTTATATATATTACTCTTATGTAGCTTACCCATTACACACATGACCAATTTCTCCTTCTAAATAAGGAAATTCACACTGTTGGGACACTGTGGGGGCTTGCTACTCCTTCAGGGACTGGGAACCAGGGTGACCCAGGGCAGTCAGTGCCCTCCCTAATAGAGCACAATCCCACAGGGGCGGGTAACAGGGTTCATCAACAGCTTCCAACAAGGCAAGAGATTAATCATGTCTTGGGCACATCCCAGGGGTGCAGTCAGGAGCAAAAAAAGATGGAGCCAGAGACTAGCTACAGCATGGGTCCAAGGTCCATCCAGGCAGCAGGACAAAGAGCAGACACACCTACAGCATTGCTCAAAGCAGGACAATATCCCTCAGTCTGAGCATAAATAGAGCAGAACCATGGGCAGGGCATGGGGGAAGCCCCAGGTGCAGCAGGTCAGGGCCATCAAGGACTATTAGTACACTTAAGGCCCTGACACAAACAACTATCTGCAGTTAGTTGTTATTTCAGTCACATGGCATAAGGAACAAATGTGGCCTTATTCTGCCTCTGATCAAGCTGGCTAGATGGGAGCTTCCAGCTTTGGATTGTGGAATAAGTGCAGTAATGTGCCCAGGGTAACATGCTGCCCCTCTCCACAGGGTATTTTAGGTACGTTGGCAGAATGAGACTTATTTAACCAATGTGTTCACACCAGGAAGGCTGGCTTCCCACTCACAATATATCAACTCCTGTTTATACCGTATGTCTTGCCTTACTGATAGGTAGGCAGGATTATTGCTCTCATGTCTGTGTAAAATCATTTATTTAGGCTTTTAAAATTAGTCTTTGCAAAGGGCTGATTTTTACTTGCAGATTTTTCACTGCAAAAGCTGCAGACATAAATTAGAAAGCTGCTGCTTTTTTTTTTACAGCTGCTGCTGTATTTTGCAGGACACTTTCTTGGGAAACAGGAGACCTGAGCTGTAAGTCTCATCTCATTCTTGTCTTTAATTGTGTCCGGTGAGCCTGTCTACTGAACTCTGGGTGCATATTTTATTATTGTTCTTTAATGAACAATAAAAGTATTTCCAGAGGGCAGCAAACATCATGTTGGAATGCAAAATGTACGTATGAGTTTTTTAATTTATTCACGTTTAAAAAAAAAAAAGGGCCATGCGTGATAATTTAGTTGGCTCCAGAAGGCTTTTTACACTGCCAGTAAGGATCAGCCCCTTGAACTATAAACAATTTTCTGCCCACTCAAAATCTGCAAATATAAAAAGCAGGAACCCAATGGATGGACTGGTGCCAGTATTCTCACAACAGTGCAAATTGCTTTGTCAGTATCAGCCTGGTTGCACTGGGTAACTTCTGCCAGAGTTTAATACAAAAACCTTCCTGAGCCAGGAAGATAGGCCAGTCTAGGAAAGCTTGAATCAACATTTTGGTAGCTTCATGTTACTGGTTTGCTTTTGTGTTACTATGCATCTGCTTTACTCATTTCCCAATTCCCAACTTCGTTTTTCTAAATCCTTTCTGATCAGATTACCTACAATTAAATTACTTCACTGAACAAATCATGTTCATAAATTTGTCTTATTGATTGTGCAGAACACAGTGCTTCAAGAACCCAGTGTGCTGCATGACTCCTGTACAGCTCTGCAAGACAATAAGATGATTTATTCTAATGGATGACCTATTTATGATGGAAAAACAAATCTAATTTCAATTACTGCTCTAATTAGGATGACTCATGAAAACTGGAACTTATGTTTTAGTATAGGTCAAAAAACAATGAAGAATGATTATTATTCATTATGCAGACTCCTTCTATTTGTTATTTACGAGTATAAATAATATATTTCAGTTTGTGTTTTTGTTGACAATAAATTTTCAAGAGAGAAAGGATCTGTAAGCTGCTTTTGTTATTCTTTTAGAGATGCCTGCAAAAAGACATCACTATTGTGACTGATAATAATACATGATATAGACGTTCATAGTGAAAGAAAAAAGGTAATCTGTTACATCAGGTTCTGTTTATTAGAAGAATTTTTCAGTAGAGTAAAGACCAAAGGGGAAGCAGCAGGGCCAGCCCTGCTGGAGCAGGAGAGATTGACTGTCTGCTCTGTCATCATTGTCTGTGTTTGATCTCCAGAAAAGCCAAACTAGGACATGTGGACCATCAGCAAGTGGTGGTGGTAGTAGCATACAGCAAGTGTCACTCCTAGAAACAGTGATTATATGCCCACTCCTTCCACATCAGAAGAGGCAGCAAGCCCAGCTCCCCAAGAACACATCACTGACTCTGCCTGAGCTTTCAGCCCAGGTCCACCCTGTTTGCCATCCATCCTTCTCTATGAAACTTCTAGCTCTGGGTATGTCCCAGTCTGCAATCCTTGATGTGATCCTTGATTACTTAAAATACTTGAAGTTGCTTTGAAAAGCAGAAAGAGATTTATAAGCTTGAACTGCTGTAGACATTTAAGATCCTACTGAAGACAACACCTTTCATGAAATAAGGACAATTCTTCTGGTCAGTATGAATTGCATGAACCCCCTGGATGGCTCTTGATATCTCTGTGCCCTATTAAGGACAGATGCTGAGAACAAATCTCACAAAACATGGCAACATACAAAATCATCAGATCTGTAGTCTCTGATAATATATTAGTACCAATATTAAGGTTATTGTTTTATTTTGCCATAAATATTCAAAGAATCCTTGGGGATTTTGAGTAGCTGTTGTGTACACAAGCAAACTCTGGAGGTGGAAAGTGTGCTTTTCAGTTACAATTCATTGACGAATATATTTTTCCCTAGTAAACAGTGAATGAAATGAGGCCTTGTTTTACTGCTCAAAGAAGTTTCTAAAGCCCTCCTAGATGCTGACATGTATTTCCAGTTCTTGTTCTCAAAACTGGTTTGGAGAGAAGACATATTTGACAAAGTATTTTTCTGTCCTCAGATTAGCTTCTCCTGTAGTGCCGATCTCTGGACAAAATACTCCAGGATATGTGAATTCCCAGAGGAAACTTATGTATATTGAAGGGTTGAAGCATGAGGGCACAATCTCTGAGAAGTGATGCCTCCCAACATTTAATGACAGTGATGCAAATCAACCCAACCCTTAATTCAGCACTGTGTCTAGAAGCCTCACATAAAGATCTTTTTTCCAAGTGAAAGGGAATAAATAAAACCTTTAAGCAGTGGAACGGCAACAGGAAAAACACATCAGAGTCAGCTGGCACATCCTTTATGAAAATAGCCTTGCAAATCTGCTGGTCAAGTCAGTGAGGTGGGGGGGGGGGGGGGGGGGAAGCAAGTGTACTTTCCTTTCTCCAGTTCTTTTAAGTGAACTATCATAAATATGCTCAGAACATCACCCTTTACCCAGTCGGAAAGTAAGAGTAAACGTGTACTTCTTTACTGCTAAATATTAAAAGATCCTTACATAGAACATACATCTGAGTCTAAGTAAGAGATTGCCTATAATTGCACTATAGTCAGAAGGAAAATTCCAATTCCATGAATCCCAGGGAGTGTGCAGTACTTCAGTTAGCAGACAAGTCCAAAACAGGCCTTTCAGATGTATTAAGAAATGAGTTTGCTCAAAGGCTGATGTTCATAAAACTGTGTTTTGGAATGTTAGTTCTTTGATTTTGCTAATTTTGTTAGTTCTGTTTGGGGTTTTTTTGGACAAGAATGGAATTAAAGGACTGAAACAACATAAGAAACTAATTTCTGCTATATTTCTAGTATTTAGCAATAAGTGATCTTGTAGGATTTTCCCAGATTCTAAGCCATAGGAATATATCGGGATAACTAATTTAAAATAGAATTTTCTGAGACCTTGTTTGAAAGAGAGAAATTGTTCTGAGACCTTGTCCCATCAAAGTCAATGGGACTCTGTCCAATAATTTTAGTGGGAAAAATTCCTAATTATTCCAGGGAGATCAGGATTTGGCAGAAGCTATCAAAGGAGTGGAATTAAGTACAAAAAAAAGAATTGCGCCCTACAAGCATACTATAATAATGTATACCAAAACTTACAGTAAGACCTTTTTTTTCCAGAGGGACTTCTTGCTCATGTCTGTGTCACCACAGATTTCTAATAGCTTCCCATCCAAATGCTAGTGAATCACAGGGTTGTTTAGTGTCTGAGATGCAAAATGAGTGCACTGAACCCATTCCAATGTCTATAGAGAATAAGAATGTTTACCAAGAGTGTAAAATAATATCAGAACTAAACTACTATTGACATTTATTTAGGAAAAAAACCCAAAACTTAGATATTTGGACTCTGGAATCACAATTAAACTGCAGTTACTTTCATAATGATCATGATGTGTGGTGCAGTAGCTTATAACAGTGAAATATTTTTTTTAACACGTGCAAAATTCCATTTGATGTCACTGGGAGAGCTGTGCTTCTTCAAATGAACTCAAGAATGAATGTGAACTTCTAAGATTAGTTTTGTCTATAGGGAAGTTGGTTTTCAAATAAATGTCTTTTCATTATCAGACTTCCAATGTACTTGGACAGTACCATCTATATTACTTTGTAAAATTAAACATGCGCCTGTCATGTTGGCCATACCTGTTACAAATCCATAGTAAATAATTAGCATGAATGGTTAACGAGCCAAGCTATAGGTAATTTGGCATTCAATAAAGGGTTTCTGTGCTGAAGAAATATCCCTGGCTTAGCTTACTGGAAACTATTAATTTCTCATCAACTTTGAAGCACCATTCAGCCTTTGGTCAGTTAGAGATTTAATTTTAACCCTTGTAGAATATTATTTGTTTGATTGCCTCATTATTTTCTGGTCTCCAAATGACTGATTTATTGCAAGTACTTAGCTGGTGTTATTGCCTTTTGCATTTGTCAAGACATTCTCCCTTTTACTGCTAGCCCCGCTGTTGTCTGGGCACAGATTCATCTTACCCTGGAAACCTTCTTTTGCTCTTTTAGACATGTCCTAACATATACATTTTTTTCTCTTTTTTTTTTTTTTTAAATCATTCTTTCAGAAATATGACAATATCCTCAAATCAATTCTGTTCTCAAGGATATAAGAAGTATAATTTCAAAAGACATTTGCCTGAACTAAGTGTGTGGGAACTAATTCACCAATGCATTTTTTCAGTATTAATCTGGAACTGTACAAGAGTGTAAAATTGTAGTGGAGAATTGGTGCATATCAAAAATAGATAGAAAGTGTCCTTGTGTTGTGAGTAATGCTTTTCATCTTTTGCTTTCACACTTTGCTGCAGTTTTGATAGAAATCAACAGGTTATTCCACTGAGTTCAGTGGGAACTGGTCTAGGTCTTCAGTTACCCACCAATAACTTCCTTTGAATTTGGCATATAAAAAAGCAGTTTCAGTCCTGTTGGTCAAATTTGTGTTTCCACAGAATAAAAAACAAAATTCCAACCTATTCCCAAGGGACCAGGACTTGGCTCAGGCCATTACTAAGACTTCAGTACTAAGAACTTCAGTATAAACATGAATACAAACGTAGAAGAGATAACAGGACATAGTTTTAAAGTGTTTAACTAGCTGACTGTCTGCAGACAGCTAAAATTAAATCTTTGCCCTCACTTTAACCAGGACTGATTATTTTCAAGTATAGTTGTCATAGCCTATGCCCCTGACATCTACCATGTAACTGTGTGCAGTGCCACTTCTACAGCTGCTTAAATACTGGAGAAATGCAAGTGCAACCCACAGGAAGAAGGTAGACTGTCTGGGGCCCTGTTTCAAAGCTGCTCATCACTGAAGTGTAGGGACAGTTTTCCAGGTCATATTTAGGTTAGAAATAGCTTGATTTTTCTAAAGTGTTAATGACCATCAGTCCTACGTAGGAGAAATGGATCACTAGCTCTAGTGTCAAAAAACTAATTTCTCAGAAGTTTATTTTTTATTTTTTCCTCCTTCCTGGTCCACCCTGTTTACCTGTAGGTTGCCATTGGTACTGAGGAAAATGTTTACCCACATACATGCAAAATGCAGCTGTTAAATTGAAAGATACTTAATGCGGTGCACTAAACCATTAAATTAATCTGAAATAAGAGAAAAAAAAAAGGTCAGTCTGTCTGTCTTAAGGGTCACCCTCTGTAATGATAAGATGCAACCAGTTTCTTTTCAGGTAGGTTTTTTTTCAACAAGTTGATGGATATGTTATGTTTATCATTGTCTTCAAAACTTTTCATTCTGAACCAGTTTTATTGGTATCTAAAGTAGAGAAGTTGGGTGGGTAATTATGCAATGTCTTCATCAAATCATAATTTTATCAACAGCTGAAGTGATAATTACATTAAGGAGAAATTTTGCACAGTATTTTCCATGCATGTGTAACCCATATTAACATGTATACTAGCAACATAAACATGTCAGGCATGGTGATGAGTACCATTTATGTGGAATCATTTAAGGCAAAAAAAGACATTGTGGGAAGACAGATCGTTCCTTACAGGCATAGCAAGAACCGGGTCTTTACAGAATCCTCCCTAAATTCTCACAACTTGCATATAGTTGCTGTTACACAGGCGTGCTGGCTGTACTGCTCAGACAATGTGGATTCAGAGGAAAGGCAAGATGAATCCTCCCTTTGGGCCAATGTGCTGCTGGAGACAAAACTGAGAAAAGTCTTCATATTTCAGTGAACACCTGAGTCTAAAGTCAGAAAGAGGATAGAAAAGTTATTTGATCTTCCTTATCTTGCTGTTCATTTTACATTCATGTGCTGATGGGGATGTATGTGTTTTAACAAAAAGACTTCTTGCCTACTTACATATTTCTATCTCATTTTAATTGTTTGCTATTGTATCAAGAAATGAATTTCAGCCAGCATGAATAACATTTTTCAATACACAAAATTGTTGTAATAAGCACTGGGTAAACTAATCCTCTGAAATAGTTTAGCCAAGCCTTTTCCTCTTTTTCATGATTTTTTTTCCTTGTTGTTTTTGTTTTTTTTTTTTTTTAATATTTGCTGGACTTTAGTTCTACTTTGGTTTCATGAACTCAGACAATTTTCTTGACCATGGCCTATTTCTTAGTACGCTGCACATATTTATTACAACGGAAAGTCTTTAAAAATCATTATAACCACAGTCACCAAAGTTAGTAGGTTGACTTAAATATCATAAATATTTTCCAGCATTATTGCATTTGTGTTCCTATAATTTACCTCGTGGTTTCTCAGCTTGTGACACTATGCTTAGATCATATTTTCCAGCTTTTCTCTCCTATACTAAAATTAGTTTCAAATTCCTTATATTCAGACAAGTTTATCTGGGTTTTTAAAAACTTACATACTCTTCAATGAAATGAGAGCTATTAATACATGGTCAGAGTTTTGATTTGTAGACAAAAGACTTTTTCCCCTGTTCATCTGTTGAACAAAAAGTGCCCAACAAGCAGAGTCAAGTGGACATTAATTCTCTCAGCTTGTTCTCAATTTTGTTATTCACTTTGTCTAATGGTTAGAGTGAACTTCTTCATGGAAAATGCTTGGTGATGTTTTAAAGAAAAACTGGCCTGGAAGAGATCTCAAAGGTCACCTAATTCATCCCTTACTCTCAGACAAGACCAACATTCCCAAGAGATATTTGCCTAACCTTTTCTTAAAACTGTCCTCTATATGATAAACTAGATAATATGTTCCAGTAGTTAACTTGCCTTACAGTCAGATTCTCTTTTCCTTGATGTTCAATTTATCTCTCTCACTTCAATTTCTGCTTACCTTTTAACTTTTCGTGTGTTGGGATTCTTTCTTTAAAAATGGCAACTGCAATTTCTTTCCTCTTTTTTGGTAGAAGTTTGATCATTCCTGTAGCACTCATCTAAACTTTCCTTGATTCTTACTTTTGAATGCACTGTCCAATACTGGACACAATGTTTCAGCTGGAGCTGCTCCAATGCTTTGTAAAGGAAGACGATTACTTATGGGTCCTACTTCTGTTTACGCACACCTATTGATATTTGCCTGTTATTGCACAAGCATAAATGTTGCTTTTATTCTGTTTGTGGTCTCTCATATCCCTAGAATATTTCATGCAAAAATGCAATCTAAATCACTTCTTCATTCTAAATCTGTGCTGATGACTTCTCACCCAACTTTAGATCTTTGCATTCTTCCTTACAGAATTCATCCTATTTCATCCTTTCAGAACAATTCTCCAATCTGTTACTATAATTCCAATTCAGTACATTAACGTGACACCAAACACTTTTAAATTACTGTCATTTGTAATTTAAATGAGCAGACTTTTTATTCTGTTATCCTAGTAGTTAGTGAAAACAGAGCAGTACCCAATACAATGATGACCCCAGAAGTCTACAAAAATGAGCCAATATTAGGTATTCTCTAAGTACAACCTTCTAGCTGGTTTTGCCTGTATCTGACCATAGATCCAAGTTGGCAAATTTGTAGCCTGATTTTGAGAAGATCATACAGGACTTTTTAAGAACCTTCCTCTGGCTGAGATACATGAAAACTACGGTTTCTCCCTTGTCCGCATGACGTGTCAGTTGATATATGAAAGAATTTTAAATTGTTTATTCTTGAGAATCAATGTTGGCTCTTTCACATTTCCTGTTATTTTCTGGGATAATTGCTTACAAATAATTTTAGTATTTTACCTAGTATTTTTCTGTAACTGAAAACAAACTGAATGGTCTATAGTTGCACAGCTCCTCCTCTTCTTCCTCTTTCAAAGATACATATTACAATCCAGACTCCCATCAAAACACTTTAATCATTTATCTGTGGTAACCCAGTTAGGAATCTTGACAAATTAGGCACCCCTTGTAATCTGCAGAGAGGTAAACAACTTTTATATATTTGGATTAAACACTAAATAAGTGTAGACAATTAGCTAATTTACATGTCTATATTAAAAGCTTAAAGTTAGGGACCAAAAAAAGCTTATGTTAATTCATGAAAACATCATCCATCCTCCATGAGTTCTCAATTCTTCATTAATATTTTAAAAGTTGTTTAGGTTACTTCTCTAATCAATCCAGCATGAATTTCACCAGACTCAGTTGATCTGAAGACACACATCTGTTCTAGCTTGATTTTTTTACCCTTTATTTTTTATTATGTTAAAATCAGCTGAAACCATTTGAAATTTTACTGAAGCGTGATGTAAAAATGACACTAAACAGTGCATTCTTTACATTATCACCCACTGATAGCTTTTTTTACTGAGTAGTAAACGAGGTGTCTTTCTTTTGTCATCTTTTCACTACAGTACGCTCATTCTTTCTCATTATACTTTATAGCCTTTTCTAGTTCTATATTATTTTGTGCTTTGGTTTTCTCATTTTTGTCCCTAGAGGCTTTCTCCTGCAGTTATCTGAAGTCATTTGACCTACTTTCCTATATGGTTCCTTCAATATTTGTGATTGCTGAAAAGCTGATAGTGTAGAAAAGTTAATAATTTAAAATGTTTTTTAGCCTTTCTCCACATCAGGATGGCGGGTGCTCGTACACTATTAATATAATTTCCTTCATGAATTGCCTGAATTATAATAATGCTGAAATGCCACCAACAAAATATTAAATTAAATCAAATAAAAGTCACAGATGAGATTTTGATTGTGGTGATATGTACCCTATAGAATGATGAACAAATAACAGAAAAAAGGATATAGTAAAACTCCAGAGCATCAAGGATTCATTTTAGCAAGGCTGCTTCCAGGCAAACTCAGACTTCTCACTATGAGTGGCTCCTATATATACTTAATAAATATTTCATTCCTACTGTTCAGTCTGCTCAATCCATCTCTTGCTAATGAAACAGTTGTTTTTGAAAGCTCATCTATTTATATCCACCTGCTTCGCATGCACGAGCAGACTGCATGATATAGAGAGATGAGAGAGACATAAATATAGATGTACATTGATCTCATTTTGACTGCAGTTACATTTGGTATTACTAGAGTAACTCTAAATCTAAAGATACATTAGTATAAAACCAGTGCATTTGAAATCAGTTTCAGACATGTACTATTATGTTGCTGACGTGTTTGTTCATCATGCTGAATTTTCTTATAAATAGAGCATTAGGAATACAATATGCAATCTGGTAATGAACAGTCATTAATAACATTTAGTATACTTTACTAAAAAATTCCTTTGGCATAAGGTTTTGGTATTGCTTCAAGATTTTGATGTCTATGTCCTTTAAAGGAGCTCAGGTGGTTAAGGATACTGTCATTTTTCTTAAGAAGTTTCTCTATGTATGACTTCAGACATAAAGTATTATGATGTCCAAAGTATTATCTAATCCTTTGTCTTTCTTATATTATATGATCAAAGACACTATGATACCAATGATGAGTGTAACTTGAGCTCTGCTTTATTTCACTTAAGTAGAGAAAACGCCTTTAAAAATGTGTTTGGTTTCAAAGTCTGAGGAAGGTTGAGGTCAGTGTTTCTAAATTATCTTGGTTTGCAAGAAAAAAAATTCTCCTCACTTGGCTTGAAATTATCATCTGGACCTTGACACTCGATCTTAACACAGAAGAGAAGGGCTAAGTCTCCATTCAAAAATACATTTCTAGAGTCTGTGTTTGACATATTTTCAAGTTTTTAAAAAGAAGATATAAATCTACCCACCTGTCTCAAATCTTAAGCTCTATGGTGATAGACGTTTCCCAGATGTTTACAATTCTTTGGCCTGTATTAAGTAGAAAATCAGATCATAGTGGTCTCTCTTAACCTTAAAATTTATTAATGTAGTCTAAAAATTAGAAATAATCATAGTAAAGATTATGGTCAGACCTCTTCCATGGAGTGGAATTGTAATATAGCACTGTGAAAAAAAAAAGAAATGCAGATGCAAATTCACAGAAGCTATGCAGAGTGGCATAAATGATTCCAGGTGTAAGCCACTGAGTGAGTGTAAGTGAGCAAAAGATGAGATTTACATGCCACTGTTACCTTTTGGAGAAAAACTAGGAAATGGTTTATTTTTATTTAAGTGCAAAAATAAAAGTGATTAACCAAATGGAAATAACCACAAAAAAGTACACCAGGGCCTAAAACACAAAAGGGATAGGTACCTCATTGCCACCTCAGGAACCTATGCTTAGCACTTAAGTCACTTATCCAAAAGGCAGGGAGACCTGAGTACTGGACCATACCATCAAGATTGCTTTACTGTGTGTTGCATTTACACTGAGTTTTACATCAGAAAATCAGCAGATAAAAACGGGGGGGGGGGGGGGGGGGGGGCGGGCGGCGTGCGGAGAGGAAGGGGAAACAAAAAACCAGAACTTTCCAGAAGTGCCTGACTCTCTCTGGGCACCATGTGTGGGGTGTCCTTTACCTAACTTTAGCTGTGTTGTGGAGAGGTCCCACCTAATCTGGTTGTCGAGCTCCTTCTATAGCTAACTGACCTGGAGATGCTGCCAAAGGGTGGTGGCTCATCCTTCCTCAGGTAGGGACATCTGGGGATGGTGGATGAATCTCCCTCTGGCCTGGCTGAAAAGGAACCCTGCATTTTCAACTAAATCTCTAACTTTTAGATTAAATTATGTGAAATGTATTCCAGCCCAGACTTGCATATTCTAACAGGTGCTATTAATCTAATTATTGTAATATCTGAGTTGTACATTCCCAGCTAGGCACTCTGAATCTTACTTTGTCTGTTCTTAACCCAACAGCACCAGTTAAAATGTCTTATAGTAAAACCTTACTGACACCTGCCTCAGTTGTCAGATATATTACTTACAGCTTGGATGAAAAAACTTTGCTCCAGCATCCTTTGACAATATAGGTAAATAGCCCGGATTTCACTGAGGATGCATGTTATGTACCCCAAGTTTCAATTTTTTACATGTTCTCAATAAATGTGGTTGTAAATTCAACTCCAGTAAGCAGACTTGTCTTTCACTTTCAGCAGATTCCCTTTACAAACAAACAAACAAACTTTGTTTCTTAAGATGTGTTTTGTATTCATGGGGTATGCAAGGAAAACCATACAGGAAAAAAGTTCATGTTTTCACCTTCTTATGAACCCTTCAGAAAGCAGAAACACAATCCCTTATTTATAAAACCAGAGGAAAATTTTTCGTGGAACCTCAGAGTTTGAATGTGTTGCTCTGCAGTTAAGTGCAAAAATAATTATGTTAGGGACCTCAGGTTAGCTAAACAGGTTTTTTTCCTTTATTTGTGTGTATGAGTGAGAAGGAGGGAGTTACTATATATGGGATTTCTTGGTTATTTGTGATACAAAACAAAGTATGAGAAAGTTAAAAGTATGATTTGCTTTCATGCCCATGGGATCAGGGCCACAAAACCAAGAAAACAGTGTGGTCCAGATCCAAGAATTTATTTAGGAGAATACAGCTGGCTTTGATGTCTAGATGGTTTGAATACCCAAACTTCTGAAAGGGTTTGGGACACTAAAATTAAAGTTTTATATCTACATAGTTTTAATGTTCTCTGACTTCCTTGACACCATCATCAGTCATCACTGATATCATTCACATATACTCTTAGAACAGGAGACAAACAATTTTGTTTTATCCACATTTATAAAGGAGATGAGAATATCACCCTCCATCTTAAGAAAACTAGAAACTTAAACAGAAAAGCATGGATACTACTGCTACGGCTAATAAGTTTATAACTTGGCCTAGTTAGAGGCTGGAATAGCGCTGAGGGTTTTCAAATACTTTGCTACTGTCTTTTTTAGGTTTCAAGCTTCTTTTCAAATGGAGTAAGGGCATGATACTCTTCCTATTTAGACAGTTCTTATAAAAGGCATGTTGAAGGTGTTGGCTATAATCTGAGTGGTTGAATCAATACATCGTTCATGTCAATGACTCCTGCTTGGAAAACAACTCCTGGTTCTAGCAACAGGATTTCCAGAAATATTTGGATCCCTCTCGAATCTGCAATAAATAATTTGTGGTTGTTAGAGTAATCGTCACTTCCTTGTCCATTGTGTCATTCTGTTGTGCAATGTGTCATTATCTGTTGAAATTGGTCCCAAATGTAAAGCCTTGACATAATAAAAAAGCAGACAGAGTAGTAATGCAAAAGATGACTCCTTTTACAGTTGCCTGAGGACACCATCAGTTTCCTCCTACATTTTGACTATAGATCACCATCTAACACTGGCAGTAGAGTTAGAACCACAGTTCACACATGCATTGGCTCGATGGGACTGTTGATTTTCAAGTAAATAATACAAAGAGAACTGTTTAGGTTAGCAATTGGACACCTGCACAAAAGATACTTAGAAAGTAAAATCACTTCTGAGGCATTATGGGAATGCTTTGAAAACAGCATGAAAGACAGTAACACTGCATCTTAATTTTTAACTGCTGGTATCTAAAGAGATAATGACTAGCTTGCATAGCTGGATGGCTTACTGAGAAGGAGAAATCTTAGGTTTTCATGTAATTAAACTATGGAATGTTCATAGCCTTAGCCAGTGTCAGCTGATGCCACTTAGAATCATAGAATCATAGAATCATAGAATCATACAGGTTGGAAAAGACCTCTAAGATCATCGTGTCCAACCGTCAACCCAACACCACCATGCCCACTACACCATGTCCCTAAGGGCCTCATCTACACGTCTTTTAAATACCTCCAGGGATGGTGACTCCACCACTTCCCTGGGCAGCCTGTTCCAAGGCCTGACCACTCTTTCAGTAAAGAAATTTTTCCTAATGTTCAATCTAAACCTCCCTTGGCACAACTTGAGGCCATTTCCTCTTGTCCTATCGCTAGTTACTTGGGAGAAGAGACCAACACCCACCTCGCTACAACCTCCTTTCAGGTAGTTGTAGAGCGCGATGAGGTCTCCCCTCAGCCTCCTCTTCTCCAGGCTAAACAACCCCAGTTCCCTCAGCCGCTCCTCATAAGACTTGTGCTCCAGGCCCTTCACCAGCTTCGTTGCCCTCCTCTGGACGCGCTCCAGCACCTCCATGTCCTTCTTGTAGTGAGGGGCCCAAAACTGAACACAGTATTCGAGGTGCGGCCTCACCAGTGCCGAGTACAGGGGCACGATCACCTCCCTATTCCTGCTGGCCACACTATTTCTGATACAGGCCAGGATGCCGTTGGCCTTCTTGGCCACCTGAGCACACTGCCGGCTCATGTTCAGCCGGCTGTCAACCAGTACCCCCAGGTCCTTTTCCTCTGGGCAGCTTTCCAGCCACTCTTCCCCAAGCCTGTAGCGTTGCCTGGGGTTGTTGTGGCCGAAGTGCAGGACCCGGCACTTGGCTTTGTTGAATCTCATACAGTTGGCCTCGGCCCATCGATCCAGCCTGTCCAGGTCCCTCTGCAGAGCCTTCCTACCCTCCAGCAGATCAACACTCCCGCCCAACTTGGTGTCGTCTGCAAACTTACTGAGGGAGCACTCGATCCCCTCGTCCAGATCATTGATGAAGATATTGAACAGGACCGGCCCCAAAACTGAGCCCTGGGGAACACCGCTCGTGACCGGCCGCCAACTGGATTTAACTCCGTTGACCACAACTCTCTGGGCTCGGCCGTCCAGCCAGTTTTTTACCCAGCGAAGAGTGTACCTGTCTAGGCCGTGAGCCGCCAGCTTCTCTAGGAGAATGCTGTGGGAGACAGTGTCAAAGGCCTTACTGAAGTCCAAGTAGACCACATCCACTGCCTTTCCCTCATCCACTAGGCGGGTCACCTGGTCATAGAAGGAGATCAGGTTGGTCAAGCAGGACCTGCCTTCCATGAACCCGTGCTGGCTGGGCCTGATCCCCTGGTTGTCCCGGACATGGCTCGTGAGCACCCTCAAAACTTGAAACAACTTTTAATTAAAACACAAGATTTAACGTTAAAAACTGAGTATGTTCCTTTCACAGCATTTTAATTACACTAGGAGGTAATGCCATTTGGTGACACATTGCAGTACAGAAGAGTCAAATGATCAGACCCTTACCTGTCCAGTTCATGATGGTCAGTTCAGATGCTTCAATAACTTTGTCATTTACGTTTATTCATGAGATGCATGGAACCACATCTTCGTAAGGTTTCTTTCCACAGACAAAGATGTCTGTACTCTTTCATTAGCTTTCTAGTCAACTTCAGCAAATGTAGTATTGATAATTGGTGAATCACCTGTGTGGATGAACACAGGCAGGGGAGATAAAAGGGAAGAAAAATAAAGCCACTAATCTTCATTCAGGTTCCTACTCCAGACTTTCACTTCTTTTCTGTGCCGATAATTGTGTTGACATGATGCAGACAGATGTAAGTTAAGACATTTAACTACGTGAATAAAGTTTCCTACCTATGTGACTACACTCCACGGCATCTCACACAGTAAAAAAAAAAAAGTATCTACAATTATTTGTACATTGACATTGCCAACTCTGCTTATCACTGAAATGACTTATACAGAGGGCAAGGTAGAGCAGAGGATGTGCGTGTTGGTCATTAAGTCTCAAGGAGTCCAAATTTAGATGCATCTTTTGTCACAAGAAAACAGGATCCATCACACCAGCTCATGATGGTCATAGTGGAGCTCATGGAAGAGCAGGATAAATATATTCTTGAAGTTTGTCCAGAATGTAGGAGGACAGTATATTAGGCCAGAATCACCACACTTAAATTTAAGGACCTTGAGGTCCCTGATTTAGGATGAAAACATTATCTTTAGTCCCAGGTAGAATGAGTCATTTGCTGGGGTTGCTTATGCTGCTGTTTACACAGGAATGTCAGTTCAGGTCAAGCATGTACTGCGGTAATGAATATCCCAGTTGACTAGTCTTACCACCCTTGTGGTTGCGTCATGGAGAAATTCTTACAGCTCAGGGACCAGACTCCTTTCAGGTAGAAACTAAACAAGAAGATGCTCTCTAGAGGGACTCCTAATGATCCACAGCTCCTAATGGGCCCACAGCTTGCAGAACCAGACCAGAGGTAATCTGACCTGCAACCCCAAAACACAGGTAGCATGGATTTTGGGGTCTCAGTAAGAAGTGTTTTGTTCTCCGGATCTGCTCTTGATGTAGTGCACTACTTGCTGGCATACGTATATCACCTCTCTGTGTCTGTGGGCTGAACAAGAAAAGCAGTTTTCTAATTAGAAATAAAGTAACTAAAGGGACTAGTTTCCTAATTTAAGATTCACAGTGAAGTATTTTAAACTACTTATAGTCATGTGGTTCATATGCAACATTTTGAAGAAATCTGCACAGTGTTTTAGTGATTTGCCCAAATCAGAAAGGTCCTTGACTGTGTCTGGAAGCAAGCTTCTGTTACCTGATATTTTACATTAGAGAGGGAGCGTATTCTGAGCCCAAAGCCTATTATGGCAAATATTCCACATCCCTAATGTTACTGAGCTAGTTAGAATAGGTTTGCATTGCCTGGTGAAGCTAAATATTGCGGCTGCAGTACTCATACGGATCAATTTCAGATCAGTATTTTCACCAGAGAAACTGTGAAGCAGAGAACAGATCTTACCTTTGTCACCCTTTAAATAGGGCCAATTACACTGATGTAAAATGGTCTTTTGTTAGACTGTTCATAAACACAATTTCAAAACAAAACAAAACCAAACAAAACACAAAATATTGACCTGTGTTGCTTGATCTTTTGTTTAAATTTCTTCTTCTGAACCAATATTCTAGCAATTTTGATATATTATTAAAATTAAATATTAGATTTATTTTCATGTAGTTTTATTCTCTTTGAAATGCATAACCCTTTTAATAATGTATTATGTGCTTAGGCCCTATTTGTGCAGTAAGACTTGTGAAAATGACACCTTTGGAGCATACACAGGTGCAAATGTATTTCGCTGCCACCCTTAAAATAAATATAACCCAGACTTCTTCTGAAGAAACCCTTTAAATATGCATTACTTTTTATCTCATTATTTGTTTAAACATTTGCAGTTTTTGCAGAGCTGACATTGAACCAGTGGTTTGTGTTTCTGGGTCCGGAAGGCATTGGTAATTCCAAAACACTGGGGAGATGTATGAACTGCAGCAGACAAGTTTTCTGAGTATCCTTCGAAGACCACACCAATTTATTAGGATGCCATTGTGACTTTTTAAAAATTAAGGACAAAATAATAAGTTTTCTCATCCATCTACTAAGACAGAAATTGCATTTTCATCATCTCTTGTAATACTTTTTATGTCATATTCTTTTTATTGATCATAGACTAGAATTACATGGAGGTTTCTTAGCAGGATTTATGAAATATTCAAATAGGATATCATAATCTGTTATAAAAATCTGTTCCCTTGCTTGCTTTGATTTACTGATTTTTATGTATGCATACTACTATTGCTAGGCCCAATCCTCAGCTGATAAAAAGCAGTCAATCAGCCAAAGTGATGCAATAGAGAGAAAGTAATAATATTTTTTTATGTACTGATGAACCAACTCCATTTTCTACCATTCTGAGAATTTTGTCTCGTGTGCATACCTATTCCACTTGCTAGCTAAGAACAGGTATCTTCTCCATTATGTTCATTAACACAGAGCACTGAAGCTTTGTCTCTGTCACCTGTGAACTACATTGCACAGAGGCGGTCTCACGGAACACCAAAATAATTGATTATTCTTTGGAATCTTCTCTCCTTACCTTTGATTGCCATTTTTGTTGTTGTCAGGTGTACACTTACACTAAGCATCTGTTTTCATCATCAGCTATGTGTGGACTTTGCATTCGACCCTGCAGTAAAATCCAAGTACTAAACTGTGATTCCTTAAGAACAAGTCCATTTAATGAATTTATTGCAAGCTTGAGTAGAACAGGAAAAGCTTTTCAAATATATGAAATAATTGCAAAGAAAATGCAAGAAATTAGTATATAGTACATTGCTTTTTATAATAAAATATGCAGCAGACTGCAATTCTTTTAAGGATTGATTATAGGAATATTTTCAAAGTAGTAAGAACTGATATCAAGTTCTTACTGAAAATTAATGGGGCTTAGGTACACAAGTCTACTTTGCACTGTCAAGAACTTCTTCAACAGTGGCGTATTTTGCAGTTTTCCATGTGTTTGTCAGTTTTGAGTTTCAGTTACTGCGCTGCATTTTTTTTCCAACCTTGTTTCTAGAATAATTTTATTTGTGAGCTTCTGTTTCCATTTAAATAAAAAACCAAACCCATACTTTTTTCCCATTGCAACCTTTTCCTGATGGCAAGAGGAAAATAAAGAAAAGAGAAAACTGAAAATTAAACAAATCAAGTAAATGACTTACGAAATATTATTGTTTTGTAACAATTTAGCTTAAGCAATACTGCTGATTTTGGGAGGGCTTTCTTGATTTTCTGAATTCTCATGCTCAAATATAATGTGCTTTTTTTTTAACTTATTCAAAACCATTTTAATTTTCATGCAGCTCCAAGAAAACCAAAGCAAGATTATCTGAGTGGATGCAGCACAAGAAGTGGAAAACTCACAAATAGATCAGCTCATACTGTTATCCCTGCTAATGCAGCTGGTCAGCCTTGCAAACCTTTCAGACATTTGGAAGGCTGCCATTGTGGTTGTTTCTCCTGATACAGTGCCATAAGTAGTTTATTCTGGATATCTGTCACACAATCTCTTTCCCCTGCCTTGTGACACCTGTAATAGAGATCAGTGTATTCATGTTATCGTTTTTGACAGTCTTTATTTTTTTAAATTACTTCAGTGGTTTTTCAGCTCATCCCTAGCATGTCTGTTTTCCTGTTTTCTGTCAGCATGCCATGTCAAAATATCTATCAGAACTACCACTACTCAGAGGGAAAGGTATTGCAAATGTAAAAATCCAGATCTGCTACTTATGCATCTTTGCTTTCCAACATCACGCAAAACAATCTCCTTAGCAGAAATTCTATCATCAGGTCAGAATTGGGTGCCTGAAAGGAAGAGCTGTGGGTACCATCATTCAATACTTCTGCTCCCAAATATGATCAGCTACTTAAAAAAACAGATTTCTGTTTGCTTTTAGAACACTCTAAATGCACTTTTGACAATTGTAAAGAATGTCATTGGGCATCATATTTTCTCATATTTTGAATAGCTAAGTAAATATTTACCTGAACAATGTTGAATGTTCCTTTTCTATATCCTGTACAAATGGTTGTTCGCTCAGTCGTTCTCACTGTACTAATGATTTTTAATTGCAGAATAACTTGAGAAGGAAACAAAGGTCCAAGGAAGAATATCCATGTGCTGTGGATTTATCCTCAGAGTACTCACCATGATTCTCTTAAGTGTTTACATTGTCTGTCATTTGTTATTCAAAACGATTGTAGTACTAAAAGTGAAAGGGGAAAATGTTTTTAAACATTAGCTTTTTCAGTGTTTGAGTCCAGATATACTTAGACACCACACTATCCACATTTTATTTAATTGTCTTAACTAGGCTGAACATGAAAAAAGGAGTGCTACGTGGGAGAGCCAGGAGGAATTCAGGGCATTTAGGATCTGAACAAGGATTTCAAGAAAAGTTGCTAAGTAATATCAGTCCATGTTGGTTTACACTGTTTGGGAAGTCACTAACTTAGGTTTTCCAGGCCAGAGATAGGTACTTTTAAGCCATGATCCATTTGACCTACTTTATCTGCCTACTTAGAATGAACTAAATAACACCCTGGACTTTAATGACTACTGCCTTCACAATGCTCAGATCTCCACTGACCATAAAGGCCCAGGGTGAAGAGCCCAGATATAAGTGTAAATGAACTGAGCATCATTCAAAAGGCTCAATTCAGGTTTGGTTTGTCTTGCTACATTAAACAGAAGACATAAGAACCTAGATTTGCAAACCAATGCATTCTTCTCACTAATTTTAGCCAACTGAAAGTTGCTTTCAGAACACTATTGATCCCAACAACGCATACACCTACCTTACAAGGTCATCTATGGCACTCTCAAGGTGAACGTTCTTTTCCATTGACTATAGTGGAGGTTAGGTGATTCATTTAGACTTAGACAAATAACATTTAGGTGGCTAAAATTAAGTGAGAGGAATATCTCTCAGATACCAACTTTGTGGTTCTGAATTGGTTTTGAGAATACCTTTGTGAAGATTTGAGCTATGTTGCTCAGTGAAAGATGTTGCATTTGCAGAGGTGATACACTACTTCAGGGACATTATTTGATGATAATGTTGGTGATTTTAAGTTCAAAGTGCTCAAATGGAAGATTAGAATGTTCACACCTTTGTTTTATAGGTGTCAGTCAGCCACTGAAGTCAGTGGAAACATGACATGGTACAGCACAAGTAGAATTAAGTGACAAAGTAACTTGTATGTGACATCAGAACTGCAACAATATATTCTGGCATGGACCATCTGCCCTTCCTTCTTCCTTGGTCTTCTTCAACACAGGTTTTTTCCAGCCATCACTATATGAGTCTCCATCCTCTATTCTTGGCCAGCAGCAACTCTTCCTTGTCAGATTCCAGTGTAGGCCCTTGGATTTGGAATAAGCTTTTCACCTTTGCCACCTTTCTGCATGAGGTAAGTAATGGCTCTGTGAAATTTCAGGAAAAGAGGCAAAGGACTGGAAGCAAAAAAAAAAAGTGACAGAACTTTAAAAATTTATCTGCAGCAGGGTTAGGATGATACTTCTTGTTCATATAATAACAATCTAGCACAAATAAGAAAGACAACAACTCAATTAAGCAAAGGACATTTCAACATTGGCTGCTATTTAACTTGTTGCAACAACTACTTGGTAATGAAGAAGGAAAAACATTCTGGTACATTTAAATGTTTCTGCTAAGTAATTGTGTCTTCTATATAGTAATTTCTAGGCTAAAACATTTTCATAAGAAACCATTTCCATATGAAATTAATAAAAAAAATCTTCTTTTTGTAGATTTCTCTAGATTTACACGTCTTATATTAGGAAATTCCTAACTTCTTTAATCTAGGCAAACATGTTCAAAATTAACTGCAGATGCAGTTGAGGAAATGTTTGCAATAATTCTTAGGATTTTCAAATCCTGTTTTGATCCCATGCAAGTTCATGAGATAGAAACTGCTACAATTTAATTAGGAAATTCTTGTAGTTTTCCAAATACTTTTTTCTGTTATGTAAATAGCAATGGATCAAATTATATTCTTTCTTATTCAAATCAGGGAAATCTAGACCCACTGTGAACATGTATTTGCAGATCAAACAGTAACAAAATGGGAAGCAAATAGGTCGCTGGTATCAGTTTGTGCCACTTTTTACAAGAAACTGAATGTTCAGAAAAGAGATTTAATTTTATTTAGGTTTCTTAGCTGATTTTGATGCTATTTCTTAGCTATGTGCATACATTTCTGGACTAAAATCATCACGGTAACATTAGATTTCATGGAAAGATGAAAAAGGGACATTTACTAGTCAATATAAACTAAAAACATGTATTTTGTGGAATTGTCTAAATAATACCTATGGTATACCAAATACAAAACTTTCACAAACCAGAATTAGACAGCTCCTCTTCATTTCCAGATCTGTGAAGAGGACTGGAATTATTATTGATATTGATGTAGAATGTTTTGATGGAAATAAATACATATATTTAACATATTTTCCTATAAATTTGTTAACTCTTTAGAGACAAACATTAAATACAGAAAATTTAGATAAAACATACCTCTTTTGCAGTCAGAAACTTAAGTTTTCCATTCTAAATTTTTGCTGCAGTACCTTAGTGTACCTGTGTGTGCCAAGAAAGTTGCAGCTCGTGTATCTCATGCTCCCACTGTTCCTTGGGGACTGAGTTCACGTGTGTTAGTTACCACATCTCCTAGTGCAGTAGGTCCCTTGCTCTGGAGTATACTGACAGTATAGTCCAGTCATGGAGAATGTCCATGCCGAAGAAGATGAGAGCGAGCTTAGCAATTAATTCTTCAGAAAACCTGTACTGCAGCATATCAGACTTACCTTTTGGTTGTTTATTTGGGAAACCAGTATTGTTTGTTTTATTTCTGTTTTGTTTTGTTTCTTCACAAAGATTTAACTAGATCTCACACTTAACTAGAACTTCTAATGAACCTCACTGAAGATCAATAAATGGCAATGGCATGTGTGAATGTTTTCAGTCTAAATTAATCAGATGGAGAAAATTAGTAAAGTTACACAGCAATCTTTTTACAAGGAATAGGCAGAAATTTTCGAAGAGAATGGCATTTTATTTTTTAAAAAAGGCCGGTTTGTTGAAAACAGAAGATGGCATGTCTTCTTTTGGGCAAACTTTCAGAGAATTCTGCCTTTCACTCTGGCAGCTTCCTGGAGGCAGATGACAAAATAACAGCCCTTGGACTTGTCAGATGTAGTTTCCATGCAATAGGGAGTATTGAAGCCCTTGAAGCCTTATCTGGACTTCAGGGAGGTTTGGATTCTAATGTTGCTTGCTCTTTTCAGGGACTAAATCAGTCTTTTAAATTTAAAACAGCAAAGAAGGTCTACAGAAGTCTAGGAAAAGGGAAAGATCCCTAAAAGTAAAGTCAATGATGGCTCTATCTTTACAGTAAATAACAATAGAAACATCATAATTCTTATCTGAAAAGAAATATTGAACTGATAATAATGAAAAGTGGCAGCTTGACTTCTGTAGACCTTCTTTGCTGTCACTATTAGGCAACACTCCAGGTTGTGCAAACAGCTGATCTCAATACTGAGAAAGCCCAAATTTTCATTGAAAGTAACAGCAACCTTCTTCCATAAACCCAAAACCCTGAAACTTGTGTCTAGAGTGAAAACCTAAAAGGCTGATTTAGTCCATAATGTTCTGAGGCAATGATAGTGTTTTAATTGACTTCAGAAGGACTTCAATTCGGACTTCAAATGTTATTTCAAATAATCTGCTAGACCATAATATCTTCCCTCATTCAAAGCACCACCTTACTTGTCAAATGCCATTATTAAATGGGAAGTGAGACACCTCTCAAATGAATGTTAATTCACTGTCCATGTCAATAGTATCTGTTTCTGATATTCTTAATTCTGGTATCTTCAAACTTTTCATACAATTATAATATTTTTGTTGTGGTTTATTATGAAAAATATTACAACTAAATATGAAACATGCCACTAAGAAAAATGTCTTTTTACTTGCTTTAGAAAACAGATTCAGAAAGTAATTATAGTCTGATCCTTTGTCTAAAACTCCTCTCCAGTGAGGTACCTACGTGGAAATGTAGGTATCTGGGGTTAGATCCACAGAGAGACTAAAGCAAGAAGTGGTTTTTTAAGTGGCTCATAGCATGCCTTCTTTCTTCAAATCCCACTTGACTTTACATCGGTATGAAATAATAAATAATCACTGGCTGGTAAAATGAGAGGAGAGGAGAAGAGTGGTAGCCAGAAGAGGCAGAAAGTATGTAACTATGTAATGTAAGGGTAATTTATTAGCAAGGTGAAATGTTCAAATTCTTGTACCAATGAATATTTAATCTGGTATATGATGTTGAAAAAATCCAACAGGAGACACTTCAGGAGTCTCAAATATTTCATACTCTACGGATTAAATTGTTAGTATAGGACATCTGAAACTTGGATTCAAATTCCTGTTCTGAGGCAGGTGAAATGGGGATTCGAAGTACAGGACAATTTTTAAATACCTCCTTAGTGATTTCTATTCTTCTTGGCAACAATTAGAGCACACTGAAGTGGAGAAAATGGGGCAGGCAGGTGTTTGGGTTTTTTTGTTTTTCTGTAGGAAGCAAAAGTTCATAACTGATGGCCCTAAATGAAGAAAGGTGCCACCATTGACCTTCCTCTTCTCTTCATCTATGAGGGAAAAAAAGTTGGGGAATTTAAAGTTGTTACTCAAATGGCAGGTTTGAAAGCCCTCTGTGAGACCTGCAAGAGGCTTTTTTGACCGGAGGGAGTCCTTTAATTCAATTTTGCTTCTGGATGCTGAGGGACAGGTTGTTCAAACACAGTTTCTGAATTTAGCAGCCTTCATTACAACAATACTGAGCAGTCACTTCTCATAATGCTGCTATATTGTAAGTGCTCAGTGCTCTTGAAAAGCAAACTTCTGTTTAAGTGTCTTTGTACTTTCAAAATATTGGTTTATGTTGCTAGGGGATTTTTTAATTATAAAAGCAATACTAAAACAGAGCACAAAAAGCTATACGTTTTTGTATTGGTTTAGTTAATCTCTAATCTCATATATTTCTGGTTTTAAAATTGGGTCCTGGGAAAAAATAATTTTGCTTTTGCAAGAAATAATCCCCTTCATAAATTATTGACTAGCCTTACTGCATAAAAGCAAGACGCTCAAGGTTTTTGCAGGGGTATTACTCATAAATTAGGAACGTTGCCAAAAGTTGGGATAAACTAAAGAATGCAACTATAAATCTCTAGGGTCAAGTACAGGGAGTGTTTTATTTTGAACATGATTCAGATGATCTCTCAATGTATTTCTTTGTTCTTTAGCTCTGTAAAGCCCAAGCTATCAGTAATTCAAACTATGTGTCTAATGTGTACTTACACCCTCTATATTCGGAAGGTGTAGCAAAGTACATTTTCTTAGCTGTTTGAACTGTTGATACTCTAAAGCAAACAATAGAAGTTCACATTCTTGCTCTTGTTTAGAACAACTGTTAGGTGTTAAATTGCCCTCAGGAATTTTTGCTTTAACAATTCAATTAATAGTCCATTTTTCGTACCCCTACCACAATAAGTTCTTTACTCTTGAGAAATATAGGCAGAGATGTTGCCGATATTCCTCCCCTCACATGAATATGCATCCTGATAATGCACAAAGTCAAGCTGGAGTGTGGAAGAAACACCGATTGCAAAGTTACTAATGCCCTACTTTCAGAGGAGGGAGGTAGGAGCTATAGGTCTGGCAGTCTCTTCTTCATTCCCCGCAGGGCAAGTGACGCATGCTGGACTTCATGACAAGCTGCTGCAGGCATGTTCCCAGTCCCTCAAAAGGGGAAACAAGAATTGACTGTACAGTGCTTCACACATATACTACTGGGAACTTCATCATACCATCAACAGGCACAGGATGAGGGTTAAGTCAAAATCCAACGCATGAAACAGCCTAAATACTTACTGGTTCCTAAATAGTACCTGTGGAAAAGTCTACAGATTAGAAAGAATCAGTTCTATTTTATGTCCAAGACCTTCTATGACATTAAGTTCTTTAATTTAAATAACTTTCATGTTAGGGTAAGAAGAAGAAGAAGAAGAAGAAGTGCAAGAGAGGAAAGCATCCATATTTTTGCAAGTAAAACTGATCGAGATTCAATCCTTGCTTACATGTGTGCTAAGATATAGACAGAATTTGATCTACTGAATATTTCATTAAGGTGTTGACAGCTAAGCATCTGAGATACAACTGCTGAAATTATATATGAAACATGCCAACAGAGAGTAAATAACAGACTACTCAATCTTTTTTCTCTATTTTCAGTCTCTTTGTCTCTCTCTTTCTCTTTTTAACTGCATACAGTGTAAAAACCGGCTCACACGTGTTTCTGCAAAGAAAGGGCAAGAGTTGAGTTTCTGATTGCTCTGTGAGATTCAATGGCCATTATTCATACAGAACTGTATCTGTAGTTGAGAAAAAGCCTTGAATCCTAGAGTTAAACACAAATAAAGTCTATTCACGTTAACTCCAAGAGTCTTTATTGGACCTAATGACTTTTTTCTAGCTTTAAAAAGTCTCATTTAGAAAACAACAATCCATACGGTGAAACAGAATCTATGGTGACAAAGTGAACAGTTGCACTCACCAAAAGCACTAACTTGCAAGCATTGTTATTAAACAGTTTGCAAATAACGGATAAGTACAATAAGCATTATTTACAAAGTTTTAATGAACAAAAAGAATTCTTTTCCTTTAAATAATTCTGTTACCCTATGGTACTATAAATATATTTCTCTATTTTAGTTCATCAGCCTACAGCTAGTATAACAAAATGGGGAATTAGGCCTAGTTCATATATTTTACAAATTAGGACTAGTGTATCTATGATTAATTAATAAGAAAAGGGTTACATTTGCAACTAAATATTTTGACAATGAATAATTTATCCAGGTTTACTTTTAGCATATTGGTAAAGCAAGCTTCATTTCACATACTGCACAATAAATTCTCTTTAAAGCAATTCATGAGACCAAAAAATTACAAACATAAAAATCAATTGCTCATTTCCATTTAAAACGTGGAGCAGAACTATATACAGTAGATTTAGGATGTACTCCTAATATATGTGATTGTCTAGGAAGGATATAGGTTCTATTATTCCCAGCAAGAAAAAAATTGTTAATTTCCCTAGAAGCAAGTAGTTTGTGTTAATTTATTCATTCACATATTCCTCATCCCCATGAAAATAGTTCTTTGTGAAAACAGAGAAAAATATATAGTAAATTAAACTTGGCACAGTGATTTAAAGAAGCAGATATCCTGTAAAGGGGTCAAAAGATAAGTTATCTTAATTTATGAGCCTTACAGTCATGAGTCATGTCCTGTTATGGTTATTATATTTACGAGGTCTAAATGACTGCTAAAATAAATAACAGATCTATGACAAAACCTTCAAAAACATACCAAGATCACAAAAAAATATTTAATTTCATTTAGTTCACTCAGCAATTTTCAATAGCAACAATGAAGTATACAAATATGCAATACTGATTTCACGAGAAACTTTAACTCTGACAAGCAGAGTCTAGAATTTAGAGTTATTCTTCTCTAAAGTTCAAATAATTGGTGATATTGTGTTCTCTCTTGAGACAACAGAAACTGAGATGTTGATGTGAAGAGAGGCAGAAGGACTGACATGTTACAGACTGTTCATGGATGTGACGTTATCATAAAAAGAGGAGAGAACTGAACCCTTTGTGTATCTGGCTGGTTATATAGCACAGAATATCAATCACTGATGAAAAAAATGTACCATGTTTCAAAGCAAAACTCTTTATTGTACATTAACCATAGAAACAACAGTAGAAAATTATTTTCCATCCAAAGTTAGCAAAGCTGTTTTTGCTCTAATAACCTAATGTGAATTGACAGTGAAGTATATCCCTGGAGAACTGAAGCACCATGCTGTAAGTGAAGTAAAGACAGCATAATTCCATTATTATTGACATAAATGCCAGCTTATAGATTTCAATAAGAAGCAGGAATTTTTTGAGACTTCTGAAGGAGTTTTAACTAGTGTAGATTTAGATTTTGATAATGGCCTCTTCTCTTTTTCCTCTTCTTTTTTTTTTTTTTTTCCTCTAGTAAAAACACTGATAACATAATTGCCACATCACATGTTTCATCACCTGAAAAGACAGAAAATAGATGACTGGTCTGAGTTTGCTGCTAATGTAGATTGCTAGAGCTTTGTGCATAACTAAGCCTCTGCCATACTTGTCCATCCATTTCAACCCTTCAGTGGCCGAATCTTTAAAGAGAGCCACAACCACTAATTTGGTTTCTCACTGCCTTTGAAGATTGGCTGATCAGTTGTGCAACCTTGATTTTATTGTATAGTTCTCTCATTCTCTTTGTGTCAATTGCATTATATTTTTGTAGATTGAAGTGTTCAAGTTTCCACTAACTGGTAAACAAATGGGCTTTTACATGACTGCACAGTAAACCACATATGCAAGTGCTGTGATGGTGTACAGATTCAATAATTCAAAACATGAATGCGACAGGAAAACAGAAGGCATTCTTTCTAAGCATATTATTTATTACAAAGAAAACACAAGAAAGAATTATGCCTAACAAAAGAAATTTTCCAGCTGCTGTATGATACATTTAAAAGATAGAGGTGCTTTTATATTTAAAATTCTTCTGATAGGTGTGATGAAGGCATCAGTTGGTAGCCTGAGGCTGGCTACCAATACTATCCAGGAGCTTATTCAGCAGAATGTAGTAATTGTAATTACAGCCAGCACACCCTGTGTGATCACGGGAGAAGCCTGATTCCTCCTACCTCCCACACTTTTTGGCCCATTGTTGCAATCAAGAAATCAAAGTTTGACTTTTATACGGGGTTCCTATGTCTGCAACATTTACATCACAAAATGTTGCATTGTCAAACTCATAAGATAAGAAGTTTTGAAGTTGCAGTGTTCAAAACACAGTGAAGGTTTTAATCTTGTAGCGAGTCCAGGACTGTGGTAACATCTGAGCAAAGTACAAGGCGTACTCCAAAAAGGAAGCTTAGGGAATCTCTATTGTCTTATGTTCAGGTATTTAGACCCAGCTTGTATTTGGAAGGCAGAAAATTTAACCGTCTCACTACATGGATAACCTTTACATTGTGGGGGATATTAAGGGTGTTAATGATTGCCATGGCCAATCTCCTTCTTCTTCTGACATGAGTTGGGAACAAGGTCATGACTACTGGAGAACTAGGTAGTCACTTTTTCCTGGAAGAAACACTCCTGCACTCCTTGACTACTATCTTAGTTCTTAGCCTCATGCATGACCTATAACAGCTTCTTTCCATGGTTAAGTCTTACACCCTGTGAAAATGGAAATCTGAATGACGCAGTGGTGTGATAGTATGGGACAGGAACTCAATTCCTTAAGGTAGAGGCCTATGCTACCTGAAAAAAACCCTCTCAAAAAAAATTTGTACAAGTGTTTCAATAAGTCCTTCACAACCCTGCCCTCACAAATGCAAAATCTTAACAATATGGAAGCATTCTTGGCTTCTTTGTTGCAAAGAAGGAGAAGAAATATGATATTCACAAATGAGAGGAAGCTCAACAGGCCCTTGGACTCAGCTCAGCTCAGTATGTAAATTGACATATTTGTTGTGGGTTCACTGTAGTCATACTGCTTTACATCAGCTGGCCTTGCTAATACACTTGTCTTTTTATTTGTACCCACTGAGGTGCTCAGCATGAAAATTTCAATGATTTAAAACTCTAATATTTAATTATGCCTTTAAGTTGGTTTTTTTTTTTTTTTTCCAGCTAGGAAATGTGACATTTCAGTGAGTGCAATATTTTTTTATTTTTTTTTATTTCAAAAGGGAGTAATTTTTGAAGGATGCAAAAAGAAAGAAAAAAAAGCATAAAGGAGAGCATATTTTTCCAACTTCACATTTCTTAAAAAACAGCTGAAAAGATTTTTCTTTCTCTTCTAACCTTCCATAAAGAATATATTTGAGGTCAACAAAGTAAGGAAACTCTCAGCCACAAAGGGCACATTTTCATAAAATTATGAACAAATGAAAATGGAAGGCTAGGTAGAAATGTTACAGGCATAAGGTTCGTATAACTATCAATGGCATAAATGCCATTATACTTCCACTAAATATGATTTCAAACATTAGCTACTGGCCTGCTGGGTTAAATATTTATTTTCTAGGAGTCCCATCTGTTTCAAGCTACCAGCCAAAAGAACTGAATAATAAAATGTACAATATACACAGTCACAAGGTACAGAACAATATTTTTCAGGATGTTTGCACTTCTGTTAACAAGAACAGACAAACAGATCCACCACTGGCCAATATGCTTTTTACTGGTGGAAGTTTTATCCAATAATCTGCTATCTGTTTGCTGTGTTAAAGAACTCTATAAAAGCTATGTTTACATGCTGCCTCCCATTGTCAACTGTTAAATGGCCAAATCTTTGTGGATTTCAACTCTCTCTTTCTTGTTGTGACTAAGGTGTTGCAGTAAATAATACATGATAACACTGAGGGGAAAAAAAAAAAAGAAAATGAAACTATAGCCTGAAAAACAAAGATATATTCCTATCTCTTCCGTAATGAAATAGCATTTTCTTAGATCGCATGCCACAGAGCAGAACTGCCTTAATAAAAAGACTTTACAGTGAATCCAATAACCTCTTATATAAGGAAAATAGCTGTGTTTACTCTGTTTTTTTGGTTTTGTTTTGTTTTGAGTCTGAGATGATATTACAGAAATCATGGTTTCCGGCAAGCTATATGCAATCTATAAATCCCAGAATATTTCAGATGTTTCAGAGAATAATTGTTCTGCAATTATGCATGCAAATTTTAATCCAGTAACTATCTGAGATTAAGCTATAGCTGTAGCCTATATGTGGTACAACTGGGAGGCTGCAGACGTGCAGTTTTTATCCTTATAATCTTGACAGTTTTGAAGATGCTAGTAAAGACAAAGGGCAAAGCAGAGCTCCAAAGCAAATTAATTTGCATTTATACATGCACCCATGCAATGTCCGTTTCCACACTGTTACAATTTGAAGGTATCACAGAGAAGAAAAGACATCTTGAAACAGAATCTCTAAATAGATAGGTTGCTTACAGTTTAGAAATTGTGAGTAAAACAGAATTTATAGTAGCATGCTCTATGAAGCACATTTCTTTCTAGTTTCTGTAACCTCAATGCACTGCAGGCATGAAATAACATATAGCTATATTTCCCGGTGATGTGAAAAGGGAGTATTATATTTCTTTAGATCATTTTTTAAAAGCATGTTTCCCCTTTTTTATATTTTCCTGCTTTATCAACATAATTTAAAGACCTCTGCTTTAGTCATTTTGAGTCATAGTCACAAACTGTACTGTCTTCTGTACTTTGGCAGTGATACTGTAGCTGGGTTTCCGTAGTGATCTACCAAACAGATTATTTTTTCTCCTCCCATACAGAGTACGTATTTCTGATGGCAGTCCTGTTGTGTGGGAGGGCGGCTCCACTCCATTCACACACTCGCACTCACAGATGTGGCCTCCTGGGTTTTTTCCTGTCGGGCTTTCCAACAGCCGAACAGTTGTAGCCTCAAGGCCACTCTCCAGCCTTCTAGGAAGCAGTCGGGGCATCACAGCACAGGCTTTGTTTGTTCCTTTTGTTGTGTTTTTTTTTTTTCTGTGAAGCTGAGAATTTGTCTTTGGGAGGAAGGGAGGAAGGGAGGAAGGGGAAGGGGAAGAGGAAAGGAAAGGGAAAAGGAAAGGGAAAGGGAAAGGAGAAGGGGAAGGGGAAAGGGAAAGGAAATGGAAATGGAAAGGGAAAGGGAAGGGGACGGGGAAGGGGAAAGGGAAGTGGAAGGGAAAGGGAAAGGGAAAGGGAAGGGGAAAAGGTAAGGGAAAGGGGAAGACAGCATAGAAAAGCAACCGATTTTGGTATTTTCTAAAACTGTCAAGGAGAAAAGCCCTGTCCCATTCATAACTGCTGTTTTATGAATAATTTTAGTTATATGGTTACAAAGTAACATGGAATTTTTGAGTCCTTGGAACAAAACCTTGCTCGAAGCCAGTGATTCAATCAAGAAATGCCACAGAATACATTGTAATCTAATCTCTTCTTAGGCAGTTAATGACGTACATGAATGACAGAGAAGAATACATTTAAATCATCCTATTTCTTTGAGAAATGTAACCACAGCAAGCATTTTATCATAACAGCTGTAGCTGCTGCTTCTGCCACCAGGACATTTATATGACTGTATAGATCAGCACAAGCCATTTCCTGCAGGAATATTTTATTCTATAACTAAATCAGGAAGGAAAACACCTGGAACACAGTTGAAGGATGTAGGGACAGGGTTATTTTGAATCAAATTTTACTCCATAGTGTACTTCCTGGTAGCTTGCTAATGGAGCTTTCTGGTATGTTGTAACATAACACAGGAAATCCAATGGCCTCATGAAGGGAAAATGCAACTATATAGCTGTGCATAGGGAGGCTGGGAACTGATAGCCTTGGTGCTAACCTGGTACTACAAAAGGGAAGATGAGGTCATTACCTCTGCATGAAAAACAATATGCCAGACACAAGTAAAAAGTGAACCTGATTCTCCCAAAGCATCTTAAAATATTCTCTCTGCCTGGAGAAGACAAAGAGAGGTTCAGTGCAGAACAGGGCTATTTCCATTTTCAACTTGGCAGTATTCTCATAACAAAGCATGTGGAGAGGGAGAAATGAGAGGATTTCCCTACATTTGATCGTGATCGTACTCTCTCTACCAATAAATCCTCCTCGGTTCATAAAGACTCTTCTAAAGAGCAATTTGATTTGTCTTTGAAAAGCACTGGAGTGCATCAAATGTCATTAGTTCTTTAAATATGTCCACAGACTACTGCAGGCCTGGAGCTTTGTGCAAAGTCCCTTTTCGCTCCTGGCCCCCACTTCTCCTTTGTCAGCTTCCCAATTAAAATTGTCCTGTGTGTGTTTCCAGTAGCACACAGGGAGTAAAGGGCTTTAACCCATTCTCTAGACCAGTAGCAAGGCATAGTGGGTGAGGCTCCAGGGTATGCTTAAACTGTATGATTATATTTTAATGGATTTTTCCAAAGAAGGCAAATCTTGAGGCAGTAGCTTGAAACTACACAACTAATCAGAATTATTCATATTAAGTCAGTGGTATCATATTATCATTGGACTCTTTCTTGGGTGTACTTATATAGCCTGGTTTATTCTTGCCTAACTGCTAAATTCTTCAAGAAATATCTGATGCTCTCTAACCTTAGCAATTGTATTTTTCTCTTCCCTCATCCCCCTCGCCCACTTTTCTTCTTTCTCCCCCACTCCCGTCTCACTCCTTAGGCTCTCCAGTGTTCCTGCAAAGGTAAATATTCTCCTACATCTTCACTTTCTTTCTTTTATAACTTGAGTACTGTCAGCTATTTTTCTACACTGAATAATTCAAGCTCTGCAACTCCATCTTTAAATGTCTCTCTGTATCCATTTCCCTATGCATCTACTAAGCATCACTCAATATGCTTTTGCATATTCCATCCTCCAGTACTTCCTTTCTCCTAGGTGCTCCATTAGGAAGTGATTGCTCTGATCTTACAAAAAGATTGATCATTCAGGACTGCCCTGTTCAACTATGCCCTTTTAGAAATGGTGCTACTTTTGAAGATCTGCAAGAGGAAATCTGGGCAAGCAGGTCTAGTGCCAAAACTACAATCTACCTTCCCTGGGAAATGACATGCCTGCCCTGACTGGAACCAGCTTAAATCACAGACTGTTAGAGACATTTCAGGCAGCAGGAGCGTTTAATATCAGACACTTTTGTAGAAAAGCCTGTCAATCATATTGATTTGTGTCAAATTAAGTGCAATGGGATTCTTTTTTTTTTTTTAATCCATGCGGACAGCTTAGAGGCAGGAAATTAAATAAACCTTTTTCAATAATCATCTTGGCTGAAAGTGAACTGTGGTCTTAATAATCAGAGGGACAATCATGTTTTAAAAAGCTATCCCTCAGGTAAGGAATGCTTACCAAAATTAAACTCGCATAAAAACAACAATAAGAGAGGCAACTTAATAGGCATGATCTTGATTTTACGAACAATACTCTAAAATTAAGGGGTAATTCCACACATTTGTTGGGTTCCTTTGAAGTTTCTCATCACCTTATGCTATCAATTGATTATTGTTAGAGTACTCCTTTGAAGCAGAGAAATATTATCCAAATTTTAAAGAAATGTGTATCCTAATTTTATGGGTTTCACAAATCTATCAAGACCTCACTTCACTGCTAAATTCTTTATAACATCTTTCTAACTTAAAAAGCTGCTTTGCTGTAGAACATCATTGTTTTAAATGGGGGCAGAGCCAGCAGTATCATTGTGCATTTTTTGCACAAAATTACCAATTACTTAAATCAAGAAGGTACATATATGGGTCTGCAACACAGAGCTTTTGGGACTCAAACTTGCATCTCCTGTGAAGGTGAAGACAAAGACATTTCAACTTTAAAATACATTACCATCAGGATTACTACTGAGAAGTGTTATGGATGGCTATATTTCTCCTTTCCCTCTTCTGCAGTATCCAGTTCAGATTTTGGCTGCTGCATGACTGATGGCTGGTTTTGATACCCAGAGCAGATAGTAGTACATCATTTGTACGAGCTCTGAGGGTTGGCAGAATCCCCACTTGCAGTGATTGGAAAGTGCTCAGAGGGATCTTGTCATATCCAACTCAGTAGGATGTAGAACAGCAACATTTTTCACAGCCACTCTTGTTAAGGTGACAGAAGAGGGAAAGTAAATCACAGCTAAAAAAAAATGTTCCAATAAGAAACAGTAATAAACTTTCCCATATATGTCACCTTTCCAGGAAAGAATATAACTGGCAGAACTTTGCATGTGCTCCTGATAAATAGAAGTGACCCATGTCCAGTTTTTATTTAAAAGCAAATCCAAGAGAGGAGGAAAAAGCCCAAGAAGTTCATCTCATAAATAATCATTTACTGAAGGTGCAAAGCTAAGGAGTCAAGAGATGCCTCAATACTTGCTGCCAAGAAGGATTCTTCTAACCCAGCTTTAAACGTTTACGTGCAGATGACTATACTGTAAGCTGGTTTTATAGTAAGTTTGGTTGTAAGGCATGATTAATCTAATGTGTTTTAGGCATTTACTTTAAGATAGATAAATGCTGTCTTAGATGAAACTTATTATCCTGACTTGATGTTCGATAGCAGCAAAGAGAGCTGCTCTTGCTTTTCGCTTTTACTGTGAATCGTGTGGCCACAAGTAATGAGTCATGTGCAGCAAAAGAAGGAAGATGTCTTCTCACTAATACAGCTTAGATATAGATATAGATATAGATATGATGACTTCAGCAGCAAGCCAAGACACGATTTGTCTGACTAAATGTACACATCTACAATATAGTAAAAGCGAAAAGCAAGAGCAGCTTCCAAGACAAAATCACTTGTCTGTGGTGTATGGCATTTCCTAATTTTCACAGCTGAAATCCTTTAGAGTTTTGCTTTCAAGTGATATGAACAGGTATGAGAGTTTCCCTTGTCCCCACCTCCACCACCAATATACTCAAGGAAAAGAATAACAATTCCAGAGGGACAAGGACACTTGCAAATGTTCCTTTCCTAGACGACAGACTGCTATTGCAGTCCCTGCCATCAGCAAATAACTTGTCACCATTTTTTTTTACAAAGACACTGAGACACCTTGCCTTTGTGAATATTGCCTTAAGTGCAATTTTTTTTTTTAATAATATGTGTTTTGTTGTTGTTTTTTGTGCATCACACAGAGGTATAAATGACCTATTTTTTTGTGTGTGCGTCTACACCTGTGGAGGACTTTTTCTTATGCTGCATTATTGAGGATTTTGCCAGATATAGATTCAAGAATAGGGTTTTCTTGTTTAATTTCAAGGACATGCTAGACATACTCTATTAACATTTAAACTTTTTGAAGTTCTGTTTAGATGGGTACAATTAAAGGCTCTTTGGTGACTTTGGTTGGTTATTGCTTTGTATATGCCTAATTTGAAAATGTTATTGCAATACACAACTGTTTTGTTTGTGGTATCTGAGGCTTTACTTAATAATTTAAGCCTAATTCTTCTAGACCTATGTCTTAGGCTTCCATTTCTGTCCCCTTAAAAATACATACATATAATATATGTGTATACATATATGTATATATATTTGAAATCTGATACAATAGGTGTCATAACACCAGAGGTTCATTGGCATTCCAGATTGAGACCATCATAATCTGTCATTTAGTCTGCCTTCATGTCAATACATCTAGACTATATAATTTATCTCTCTCCAACAAATATCTATACTGTGTGTTTTCTAATAATTCAAAAATTTGTCTTGGTATGTTGGTCTTCAAGATGCATACATTTTCTTTTCCTGAAATTAATTTTGATCTGATTCTCTCTGAAAAGTGATTATATCTCCACTGATTTCATTTAACATCTCAGCTGATACAGGATAAGAAAACAGATTTTTGCCAGTTCTCGCCTTTCATGAAATACATAAATCCCACTAGTCACGAACGCTCCTGATGATGATATGGTATATAATATCTTTTAAGGAAATCTGTGTCACAAGCTAATGATACTTGCTAAGGACACACTAATAAACATTAACCAGTTAGATGTCTGGCTTTACTAATACACTGCAAATAGAATATTAAGATCATTGCTATTTTTTTTTTCTTTTCATTTCATACTGATGTCCTGAATGCCAAATGGCATTCAGTGCTTCTTGGGCTCAGTACTTCGTAAGAAGAAATAGTGACAATAGACGGTTAATATAGAAATTCTGTAAGGTGTTTCAGAAGACCTTTGTCAAATCCGAAGACAGGTTGTCTCTACCCTGTGCTTGTGCTAGATGCCTATGCTTCTTGTTTTAAACAAGTTTCTGTTGGACACAGAAACCATTTAACTCTTCAACGTAAGACCAGGTGCAGTCATTTAGCATTTCATGTTGCTGCAGAGAGGTTTGCTCTTTTGCTCAACTCCCCAACAGTCTGTTGCAGAAATACTCCAAGTTCTTCCAAATCCCATCCCGGTGCTTTAACCTGATCAAAGCTGATGGTCCCCTCTGCTACAGCACAGTTATATGCAAATGACTTCTGTTCCTAGCCCAGCTAATGTTGAGAAAGGTTAAAATGCCCAACAACAACAGTTTCAACACTAAGTATCTGCAAGCTTATTGTTAGGACCTGCAATTTTAAATTAAGAACTTTGCTCACCAAAAAACCTCAAAGACTATTCAGGCACTTTGATATTACCAGGTCTTGCACTTTTACCACAAACTTAGCAGCATTTGCTGTGAAGTAAAAACTTTTGTGTTGACTTCCACAGGTCCTAGCACTTTATTTGTAGTGTTGTCATTTTTCTTAAGCCCCAGATTCTGGCAGTATAAAATTATAAATGAAACTCAGCTTTTAATTTTAATGTCACTTTTTATGGACACAATGCTTGCAAAGAAATCCAAATGTCAAAAGGAAAACAAACCAAACAAGACAACAAACAAACAAACAACTCAAGACCAAAACAAAAAACCCACTCCTCAAACAAAAACCAAAATGTATTTTGGGGGGATTAAAGTTGCACTAAATTTAGTCAATTCCATTTTTAGGGGCCTGATAGAAAATACAGGAACGCTTTTAGTTTTTTTGTATTTTGAAATATGTCTTTAATCTTATATTTTATTTTATTCTCATTCTTATTTTGAAGTATACATTTCATTTTATTGATGTACTTAAGGTATTTACTATATCTCCCCAGCCTTTCCTTTTCTAAGCAATTTTGATTTTTATTGCCTTCTTACATTTTTATTGATTTCCCTATTCCTCTTTTCATAAATTTTTTCAGTTTATGGATGATTCTTTGCTCACATGACATTGGTTTATAGAGTAAAAAAGATGAGAGGTGATAACAGGGCTTTTCAGTGGTCACCTCATCTAAGCTCATTTGCTATCCGCACAAATAGATCACTAGCAACATATTGACTGAACTGTTTAAGCTTCAGGAGTTTTATCTTGCACCACTGACATTAATGGAAGTTTGCAACTGACACAGTAGATAGTGAATAAGAGTTTGGATTGCTACCATACCATACCAATCTAAAACTGGCTTCAATTTCTGCTCTATTTCTTATAATCATAATTTACTTGATTATTTTTCTGTAATGATTTCAGTATATTTCTTACACTTTCATCACAGAATTAAACTTTTTTGCAATATTTTTCAAAAAGAGAGGCAAGAACCCAGTTCACGCTAATCTGTATTCATCTGTTTGTTGGCATTTCCACAATAATTGTCAGTGCACCATTATGATTTTTTACTACATTTTCCAAGTATTGAAATACCTATATTAGCATTTCCGTGGGCACCTGCTTGATATGCATGTTCGGTTTGAACAACTGTGTGTGTACCCCTGAGAATAAGATCTGAGATAAACTTTCAAGTACCTGATCACGCTTTGGTTTCTAGTTCTTAAATTCCTACCTAACCAGAATGTGGGTTTCCTAAAAACATGCCAGTCACTTGAAATAACATTCCAGATAAATGAAGAACATTACTGGAGTGTCTGCAGAAATTCAGGATGCTCTTATTAGAAAAAAGAAATCCAACAAACAGACAGTATGTGTCTAGAAGTCTTAATATATCGAGATAATCTACATCCTTGAGGTATTATAGCACTTCTAGGGACAAATTAAAAAAAAAAAAAAAAGATTTTAAATGTATGTCTGCTTCAGTCCCTGTATCTTTCTTCCCTATAAAATACTAGCATCTAAATAATCATGTAATGGGATTTAACTAAGAAAACTCCTTTGGCATTTGACAAAAAAAAAGGTGGTTTTTTTCTGTTTTATTTCTACTGCTCACTGAAAAGATATGTTTAAATGTATATTCACAGAATTAATGCTTAAAAGGATAGACAAATTTGTGGAGACAAAATATACACATCTAAATGGAATTGCCCTTCCATTTTGAATATATGGGGGCAAAGATCTGTTTATAATTAAGAAGCATTACAATCTGATATACTTCATATGTTGACATTTTAAACATGGCATGAAGTTTTCCAAGTTCAAGTGGGTACCAATGCAGTTGTGTGTCTTCCTGTCCATGGTTGGTAATGGCTGTATTTGTGTCTTTTACCCTTCTTATAGTTTTCTGAAAAACCCACCACTGACCTGGAGAAAAATCACTCCCACAACATGCATATTTCTTAACACCAGTATATCTTCTTCCTCCCTTTGGCAATAATATGTTGGCTTCCGGTATCATTTCTCCATCCTCCTTGTGAACAATAAGCAACATGGTTATCTTAGTCTCAGCTGAATGTTCTCCTTAATAAATTATCTTTGCTGTCTCTTAGAAGCACTAGGTTCTCATTTGTTGACTTCTTGTTCTTTGTATACGTGGAATATTTCCTATTATTTACCTTAAACACTGGTGTAATTATCTTTTACTCCTCTTTTTGCTTTTCTTATCATGTTTTAACTTCTTTTGCCTTGTTTCAGTGACCTCTTAGTCCTTCTCCAGTACATGTGATGTTTTATAGCTCATCTCTGATGACTCCTTAATTTCTTGATAAGTTTTATGGTGAATCATGATTTTATTATTAAATGTATTTGTCTTATATGTATATACTCCATTTTTTTTATTAGGGTATGCAGATGCCATTTTCTTTGGAATGTACAGCCCTGAGAGAGAAGGAAATAGGGACTTTAAAAATTGTTGTGTCCTGATATATGGCTATAGTATTATTTTTACCTTCTAGATTAAAAAACATATTTCCTGAAATGCTTAAATATACAAATGAACACATATTAAAAAATATATATATATATAAATAAACTTTATAAATTAGCTTGGCATAAGCTAGGAGAAAGCAAACAGAGCCACATACCCAGTAACTCAGATGCACCAAACCCAGTATTCTGAGAGGTTGTTGAAGTCTTAAAGAGTGGAGCTTGCCCAGTTACATAGGTCTATGGATAGGAAAGCCTATGATTTCCTGGGTTTTAGATGTTACTTATGCTGCTGCAATTCTTCTTCTTCTCTCCTCTGAGAGTAAAGATAACAGCTGTAGTCACAGATGGGATGTGCCTGTCAGACTCTAAAACCCATAAATCTAGAATCAATCACCTCTACAAGTGCAGGCCAGGAAAGTTCTTGGTTACTTTGGAGTTTCTTGAAAATGCTGTAGAAATATACAATAATGGATTATGTCTTCTATTGACCTGAAGGTAGGTGATTTTCAACTGTGTATGTGCATACCTTTAAAGGACATGGGAATCTTTCCTACAAGGCCTATAATATACCTCTGAAATAAGTATAGCAATCTTTTAGGAGCCCTTGAGACAGGTTACACAGGGAATTAAACAAAGGGGCATTTTTTCAGTGTTATTCAGTATTGATAGAGATAGGTCACTAGACTTCTTTATTAGTTGTTGGTAACTCAACCTCATTGTTATAAGGTACAAAGAAGTGAAGGAACCCTGAACATTACATACATTTGCTTTTTTAATTGCTGTTTCTCTTCTTTAAGATCCTGTCAACAGGTATATTTTTCAAAATTAATCATAACCAGATCTAAGTTACTTTAAAAAACCTATACAGTTGACTTACAGGTACCCAGCTTATTTGTGCAGAACATTGATAAAGAAATGTTTTGATGGCTCTGAACGATCGGAAAAGTGTTTTTTTTAATATATGTATAACAATAAATATTTGATGCTTGTTTAAATCCACGATTGTAAAAAAATCAGGTTTTCAAAACACGTGTGAGTTTAAGTACCTGCTTTAAATTAGTTCTTGAATGGGATCTTCTTCCAAATGAAGGTTTTGAACTCTGATTCTGATCCACTGCTCCAATGGTATTATTCATAAACTTGGATATGAATCAACATGATATAGAACAACCAACCAACATGAATATGAATAAAAAGTGACAATATGGAACAAAATGTTTGAAAGATTTGGATCATCACAAAAGTCCTTTTGCTGAAGCTCTGACATGTGAGCATCTCCTCATGAATTTATTCTTCCATTTCCTCCTACTCATTCTTGCTGTCATGTCCATTCTCAGCTAAAAACATACCTACTTCCACAACACAAGCAAAGACAAATCAAAATATATATACAAGTGAACTGCAACTAATAATATGTTGCTTCAAAACATCTTTATTCTCACAAACAAAGAGTGATTGTCTGGCAATAACCATTAAAGTTAATTTTTTTGCTATTTCATTTAGGGGTTTAAGTATATCAATAATTAATTGTTTTGAACTACTACCTGGGTTTAATCATTATTTATTTGTGGCTTTTTCCCCCTAGTTTTATTAGAGATGTGCAAGGATACAGATCTCTTCTGCTTTGGGACTTGTGTTCAATATAAGGGAAAAGGTCAAGAAGACATCATGAAAAAATGTGCTGATCTGGATGGCTCTTGCAGCTGGTCATATCTTTTATAAAAAAGCACAGGAGAGATTTCTATATTTAGAGACTCAGAATAACTTTTTTCCTGCCCTTTAGCAATTTACTTTTCCTAGGCCTCTATTTTTCTTTCAGTTGAAAACAGCAGGCTCTACTACAATTGTTATATATCGACCTAAAAGATGACATTTTTTGTCTGCTTTTTATTTGATTCATGAATCACGTAGTTCAGCTGATTGTGATTTTACTTTGCATTCATAGTTTTTTTGCTGAATATACTTGATGAAAAAGTTTCAGATTATGACCTATTGAGAGCTCACATAACAATTGTTGCGTACTGCAAGAATGAGACCAACACAGGCACCAGGAGACGTTCGTGGAGGTCCGTAAGTATTTGCAGTGATTGTATTTTTGGTTTCCTATTTTTCCTGGTATAGTAATGGATTGTTGCTGGGTCTGTCATTCATGAAAGCACTCTCAGCTTAACATTTTTCTTGCTTGTCCATCAACTTACAGTACTGGGAGAACTCAACCTTGAACAGAAAGGCACATTTTGTTTTAAACTGAAAAAAATGGAGGTTAAATGTAATCACAAACCTTTGTCATTACTGCCAGAAAGTTTAAATTCTGGGTGTGTTATGTGTATTGTTTATTGTTAATCCTGAATTTTTGTATGTTTTCCCTACTTTGATGTGGTTGGTTTGAAACATTTTAGCCCATGTCCCTTTTTCTTGTGGAAGGAATCTTAACAGATAAATTAAACTTGTATCATTTAGTTGTTCCACTTCTGCTTCACTCCCTCTCACATTATTTGGTTTTTTCTCTCCCTATAACACCATTGCTTCAGCGGAAAATAACTGGAGGATATGTTCTCCTTTTTAATCTTCCTTTGCCATGTAATAAGGGTGCGGGTAGAAGCCGGGCAAGGAAGAACAAAGAAGATATTATACCAGTAGGGAAGTCTTATTCAGATTCCTGAAGGCACAGAGATAATCTGGCCAAGACTTTGCTAACATTTTCCATCACTTTTTATTGACCTCAGCTTTGAATCAGAAAACACCACCTGGATATACCTTCTGCAAGGTATCCCAAAATAAACATTGCCAGTTAGCACACACTCAGGGGATTCACTTACCTTTGTAATAGGAAACAAAAGCAATAGAAAGTGCAGAAGAATTTATATGGCGCTGTAAATTTTCCGTTCCGAAAGACTGAAATCCTCACTATGACGTTACCGCCATGGTAACTGATTATCCAGTGTTTTGTAGTTAGGGCTATGATAAGCCCCTAGGCAGAGTTTTATCTGATTCTTATTTACATTGACATTTTCTAACCCATTAAATATAGTCATTGCAGACTAGATGTTATCTTTTAGCCAAAGTCCTCAGTAGGAATAGGTGCATGTCTACACAGCCCCAAAAAAAGAAGGGCAATTTCTTCAGGAGTTGGCTGATATAACACTAAACTTCAAATTGAGAAGGTTCCTAGGCAAAGATCTAGCATAGGACTTAAGCAACAGAAGTGCAACTGAGGGGGCATTCAGAGACCCACATTCAGAAGGCACAGCCAAATAAAGCCCAAACCCTTCCTAACTTCCTTAGCTATTGAAATGGAGTAGCAACCAAATATGGAGGTAAATATTCCTGTAAAAAAATAAAATTTTACTTTATGCTTGGCTGATCATCTAGATATCTTCCTTGTGTTTTATTTCTATGGGATCTTAAGTAAAGTCTTTGAAGAGTCTCTGTTATTAGAAATACTCTGAATGCACCTAACTGCATGATACTGCTAACCTTTTGTATAACAACCCTTTGATTAGAGAGTTCATATAACAAATTGGAAATATGAGTCAAACGGGAAACCCGAACTTTTTTCTTAGATTGGGTAGGAAGGAAATTGTATCTCCTCTTCTGAGGGAGATATTATAAAATGTGGTTTAAGACAGACTTCTCTCAGTTTTTCAGGCTATGTAGCTTCAATTTGCATAGCAAAGTTGAGAATACAAAGATACCAGTGTTTCAGAAACTTTCAGCACAAGGTATAAACCCTGAATTCAGAAGCAGTTTCTGGTGTTGATCAGACACAGCCCTGGGACCAACAAATCTCATCAAATCACAGCAGAGACTAAGTTCCTTGATAGACTCGGGAACCAGGCCAACAGAAACTGCAGGAGATTCAAGAAGAAAAAGTGCAAAGTTCTGCATGTAGAGCAGAATAATCTCATGGAATAGTAGAGGCTGGGAAGAGACTGGCTAAGAAACAACCTTGTGAAAAAAGTTTCCATCATAGTCTTTATGGAGAAGAACCTCCTAAGCACTGGATAAGACAGGCAGCCTTTCCTGTCTCTTGTGCATGCAATGAGGCTTTACAGTTACAAAACATGGCTTTAGCTTCTCAGCCAGGCTGGGCAAGAGTCAGTATAGAACATCATTGTCCTGTGTCTGTATTTTATGCTTTGTACTTCATAGGCATGTCTTCAGGTACTGTTTAAGTATTTTTTGTCACTAAGTAGAATATCTCCAGTAGAAGTCAGCAAGAAAAATTTCTCCCAAATCCCACTCCCATCATCTAGTTCTTGGAATCTTCTACTAAGAGTTTGTGAGACAGAGATTTAAATCTCTAAGTGCACAGAGAAAATATGTATACTCAGTACACTTATGTGTACACAGGTGAATGTCTCTTGGTTCCTTCCTCTGGGTATATTTCATTTTGCGTGGGATACATATTTATTCAGAGAGCAAGTAAGAATGACCCTCGCAGCTTAATGATTTCCATTTGTGAGATGAAAAGCTGTGGTTCTTCTTTCCACCGTCTCAAAAGTCATTCCAAGAAAAAGTGAACATCCTTAGAAGGAGAGCCTGAGAGCACCTAAAATAAGTTAAAGCACAGCAAAGACGACACAGTTGTGGGAGAAAGGAGAGAAATAAAACCCATCAGTCAGAAAAGGACTGAATCTTAGCTCTCCTGCACCTGGACGTATTCCTTCCATTCCAGACTGCTGCATCAGAGAATGACACCACCCACTGCTTCTGGCCCATTTGCAAATGTAACCTAAATATGCAGAAACTTTTTCTGAGATTCAAACAATGTAATTCACATTTTTTAAGTCAACTCTAACTGCATTCCACTAACAAATGCCACAGCCTGCTTCTTGAACAGCTTTATTTTACACAGGAAACAGGTGGAGCCATCATGATTAGCAACCCCAGGAACAAGGATGCAAAAGGAACACAATTTCTGTGCCTCTCTGTGAAAGCTATGTAGTAAAGATTGCCAATCTCATTCAACACAGTGTATAAAGGTGCCAACACTCAGATTCACAAGCAGCAGTATTTAGCACTCTGGCTAATATCCTAAACTGGCAAGGATGGGGTAAAAAATATTTGCCCCAGGACAAATATTCCTCCTTCACCCATACTAGTGGCATCTCTGGGCCAGAGATGATCTACTCTTGCAAAAGACCAACGGTTCCCTCTGTTATTTCTATCTACACTGTCTTTAGGGTATGGAGATTATTTTCACCTCAGAGGGTATCAGTCATTACAGTCACAGAGTACATTCATCTAAATATTTCTGGAGAAGAAAAGCATACTTCCACATATAACACCTTACAAATATAACTAGTGCTTTCAGACTAGTATATTATCAACATACACACATTTAATATTTGTTCTCTTAGCTAACTCACGGAATGAAGGCAACACTTTTTTTTTTTTTTCCCCTCCTTTTCTTTGCTGGATGTTGCCTAGCAATATATTACACTGACTTTGAACAAATCAGTAATAGTAAATATTATGGTTTCATCTAACATTTCAACTATGAAAATAAACTGCATAAAATGGAGTTCACATAAAAGATACCAGGGTCAAAGACCATTGGACTAGGCATTCTGCATCCATTACAATACACTACCCATAGGTAGTGATTATTTATTGGAATATGTTATGAGTCATAGCAATTCATAACACTATGGTCTCTGGAAAATTCCATTTTCCACTCTGAGCCAACATTAAGCTTACGGTACATACATTTTGATTAACTGAAACAGAAATGTATCCCAACAGTTACAGGAGAGTTGTTTCCTATCTTTCCTAAAATTGAGAGATACTTATTATTTCCAGGAAAATAAATAAGGTCATGTGGAATGAAGCATTTACAATTCTGGGCAGGGCAGTTAAAATGAATAAGACTGTACATGAAAGTTTGTTGGACTGTCTATTTAGTTTTATTTTAAAGATTTTAGTCTTATCATTCATGATTTATGCACAACATGTACTGCCACTTGCTGGTCTGTTCTATAAATACCTTCATAATTTGAATTAAGATAATGTGTATTCTGTGCTTGGTAGATGTATTACAGTTTTGTACTCACTTAAAGTTCCACCAAACCATAAAGCCTTTTTGCATTTTAGATTTAGCTAAAAATATTCCCCCATTAAAATAGCAATCATCATTAAAATTAGTTCCCTGATTCTACTGATTAATTTTTCAGTAACAAGCAAGGTTTCCGAAAAGTTACAATTAAACATATTTTTAGACAAAACCTGGCAATTTTTTAAGAGTCTAGAGAAGCAATTATGTGGCATAAAAATCTGCAGGACACAATTAGAGGGAAGAGGAAGTAATTTGAAATAAAAATATATATTAATATATACACAGTCATAAGAATATTGCCAGAGGCAACACAGTTGCTAAAAAAGTTTTAAATGAGTAGATTTGAGACCTTTCCACTTCTCTCCAGACAAATGTGAATCCTTCTATAAAGGCAGCACATTGTTCATTTCTGAATGTATAGTTTCTGGTTAATCAGCTTTCAAACCTTTCGTCTTCTATCACCTCTGTAGTCCCTCTAAGACAAATGCTAGTACTAGGCTTATGAGATGCAAGATCAGGATTTGTAATATTACATTCTGGTAAATGGACATTTTTAGCCACATGAGTAATTTGAATCTTGTGCTCAGTTTTGGCTGTTGCAAAAGGGAAGGGGAATAACCTGTTCTCCATATCTGTGAGACATAGAACGAAAAGTGATGTAATCAAGTTGTAATTAGAGGTATAGCTTATGTCTATTAGAAAATGTCATCAGTGGAGATCTTTAAGATAAGTTAGGCAGTAAAAGGTGTTAGTTTGATGTCTTTATTCAGTTGATCTAAGTAGCACACAAATGTTCTGAAAAGCATTTAAGAACTATGTAACATTTTTTCACATAAAGCCATAGAACATCTTGTATGTTTCTTCCATATTCACCTTCATTTATAATCAGAAAAAGTTGATATTTGAGTCTTCATTTATTATTTTTACTTTTCCTATTTTCTTTTATTTCATTATTTGAGTCTATGAGGAGGGCTTGGGCATTTTTAAATTTTTTTGTGGACCATTTCTCATGTCCTGTGGTCCATCAGTTGGTAGCCACTGGATTAGAAAACCTCTTGAAGGTCTCTGTCCTTTTGTTTTCCACAAATAGCTTGTAAAAGATGGCCATTCTATTTACCACTTAAACTATGTTTAAAACTTAACGGCAAAAATACAAATTCTAATTTTAAGTCTGAAAACAAGCCAATTACTATATCTGCCAAGTACTGTCATAGTTTAGGAAATATAAACACAGGTACAACCCCTTAAACTTTGACACATTGTAGAGCTTTTTTAATTGTAGGCTGATACTCAAAGAAATCTGTAATGGCATATATTTTTAAATTAAGGTCTGCCATCACCCTTAGATGATGGGGGCAGGGAGAAGCCCTGCACAGGCCAACAGATTATTTTTTTTTAATACAAAAGAACAAAATGTCTCTTTAAGTGAAAATGAAGCCCATTGCCTTCCCTTAAATAACCTGTGTACCAGTCAAGAATTTCTTCTGGTTATCACCTTTTTAACTTCTTTTATGACTTTACTGCTCATGAACATTGGACATCTTACAGTAAACTCTGATTTCCAGCAGCAGAACAAATAAAAAAGAAAGCAAGCTGCAACCACCACTAGAAGCATAATGGGGCCTGAGAACGTGTGTTTGTTGACAAGACAGAGTTTGTGAGTCAAGCAATTAAATATTGTTCAGCTGACAGTAACAGCAGATGCAGTCATAAAATATCGGTGATGGACTTAAATTGCAAATAATAGCAAGCTACAGGCTGTCCCAGATGACCACTGGATAGTAATCACCCCTGAAATACTATTCTTCAGCCTTTTAAATAAAGAGCAGTGGTAGATTTTTTGAAAGGGTGGGGGAAGGGGAAGGAAGAACTTGTAACAGACAGTTTTGGTGTGTCGGGGCAAGACAGAAATAATTAACTCAGACCTACCTGTCTGCTCTGTACAAGGAGTGCATTGTGCAGAACTCACAACTCCCTCTTTGACCTTGTGAACATTGCAGGAATAAACAGGAATGACTTAAACTTTAAGAAAGAGCTCCACAGCCTTCTGAAGTCAACAGACTCATAATCAGCTCCATGACTTGGCTCAGGTCCTTCGTGTGCATTGCACCCGCTCAGTAAAAGCTGTCCTGAACCTTCAGAATAAGCCAAACATTGGGGCCTGGTCGGTAACTGCCTCAGCTCCCAGCACATTGGATAACAAACTTTGGCTCTTCTTTTGTTCCATATTTTGCAACAAGGACAAGCGTACAATAAACATATAAGCTCTTCTGGCTCCATCCTTTTGCTACTAGCATATGGAGAAAGGTCTGTTCATTCCTCACGTTTTGTTGTTCACCCATCAATGTTCCCTTGATCCACATCCTTGTATTTAGCAGACAAAGGAGATCAATACAGCTGAAATATTTTTTTAGTTCATCAATCAAGAAGATGGAAGGGCCTCATGGGTTACATTGCTGCTTCCATTTATGGAAAAGAAAACAAAATTCTTCCTTCCTCTGTAAGAGAAAGAGCTCTGGTCTGCTCACAGCTCCCTGTCGTCATGTTTCCATGCAGGGAAGTCAAAGGCAACTTTACTCTCTCTTGTGTGGTCATGCATGGTGAGGTTTTATTTTTAATATGATTCAGGTAGGCTCTGAATTGAGATATTCACCCGAAAATTCCTGGTATAGTCTCACTTCTGACTCAGAGCGGTTAGTACATACCCCTAGCCACTTGAATAAGAAAAAAGTCTGTATCCATTCCATCAGACTTCAGCCACATAAAAGTAACATGACTGGTTTGGACAACTGCCTGTGTTCTCACTGCAGCTGAAGGAAAAGGAGTATTTTTTCCCCCAGTTATATAATACCCACTTCAATACTAGATAAATCACTTTCTAGGGACGTCTGCCTCTTTCCAAAGACAATATGGGTTCCTGGAGGACAAGGCTGGAGGAGAGTCCTACCTTTTAGATGGTGCAAGTTAAGTGAAATGAATTCCGCCAACAGGCTGCTGCTGCTATAAATCACAGCGTGCTTGTGCCCGGTCCTGTACCAACACAGCTCTCTCAAAGTGGCTGTAAGAAGTGACAGCTGCCTGGCAAGATACTAGACTTAAATATGAGCAGATAAGAAGTCAGATGCAGTGATTTTGGAGTTGGAAGAAAAAAAGAGGAAAATATGAATCATCCATTTTAGACAGTATATTACATCCTTTATGGTTCAAAGCAATATTTGTGTGATCCCCCACAGAGGGTAAATTTCAAATAGGTTGTCCCAAGGTGCTTTTCAGACATGTAGCAAAAATGTTCTAGTATTTATGTAAAATGCTATACTGTCCCTCTATTTTATTACTTCCTCAAAAAAGAAAAAAAAGGTTAATAACGAAAATTTCTTACAAGACTTTGGTTGCATCCAAGCATCAAAAATAAGGAAAAATTGTTATTTCAGTAAGATTTCATGGTTATCTGCTTTAAATCCTGGACAAAAAAAAAAAAAAAAAAAAAAAAAAAGAGGGAGTATCAGGGGGGAGGAGAAGAAGCTTTTGAACTGATTAAGGATGTGTATTTAGGTGGAACATATTTGGATTTATGGCAGATTTTATGTCTGGTTTTATGTTTTTGTTCACCACTAAGAATTCCCTTTTTATAAGCAGAAATCTTCTAAGATACCTCAAAAGTGAACGGTCATGTTAGCCATTTTTATCATGAGTGACTATTGTTATCTATTTGCTTCATAAGGGAAGTTTGGCAGTATTAATCTTTTTAAAACAAAGGAAAAGCAGACCAGACTCAGACAAATGTTCAAGTGCCAATAATGGCTAAAAGCAATGTAAAAGCAACATTATCGACAATGAAAAAGGACTAATGAAGGGGTTTGTGATTGAGATGTAAATAACCTTTTTTTTCCCCTTCTCTTTCCATTGTTCAGTATTTTGTGAATAGAATTAATTAGGAATATTTAGAGAATTCTGGGTGAGAGGCTGTTTATTGATCACGGTTAGTTCTTCTGCCTGCCATGCTTGCAGTGTTTTGAGATTCATGCTTTAGTTTGCAGGAACAGGGATGGTTGACTTGTGTAATGATTAATAGAGTATTGTTATTAATTTGGAAAACATTTAATTACACTTTAAAGGAATTGGTAATAGGATATTGATGGCAATGGGTACATTTTCAATGGTTTCAGTAGGTACTGATTAAGTCCCACAGAACATTGCATATGTAAAGAGATAGAGATAAAACTAAATAGGAAGCTGGTCAATAACAGCTGGTCAAGTCCTATACATTATTTCTATGCTGTTATTTTAAATCTTTAAACCTTGAGATCACATTAACTAGGTTGAGCTACATGAACTCTTCATATCATATTTTGTAGTGCGTATCAAAACCATTTACATTTTTCTTCTGTATTTAGAATGGTGTGGCTGTAGAAATTGATTCCTCTCTAGGAGTTTAGAGCCACAGAATCACAGCATGATATTTCTTCCCTTTTCTCTTGCTATGAGCCACAAAAGAAGGAATCTTGGTTCAGAAAGACCTAATTTCAGGGACAGGGAAGATGGGAATCCAACTGGTGGACATCCTGTTCCTCGAGAGTTACGTCTACATCAATTTCAAACACACAGCAGTAAAGGGAAAGCTGAAAGACCTCTTCATATCTAGCAATGCAACAAAGCTTCTGGGAGGTCAAGCTACAGTGTTTGCAACATAGATTATCAAACTCATTTTGAGTTTTAGGACAACTTCCAGACTGACAGATGTAACCTTAACTAGAAAATCAGACAGTGGGATGAGCAAAACTAAAAATATAGACTAACTGGAAACAAGATCTTCACTTTTGGAAACAATGTGAATTGTCAGAGCTTATTTTAATTTCACTCTAGCATGAGAAAAACACTAAAAAAAAAAAATATTCCTGTGAAGTTAAAACTTAGATTCTCCCTGATTTTCAACATGATTTTGAACCTGCTTCACATGCAGTAAATTGCAAGTATTTAAGCAGACTGGGACCATAATTTCAGATTCAGAATAAAAAAAAAAAAACAAACAACACACTTTTCTAAAAAGGTATGTTGAAAGACGTTTCATCCTGTGGTTTTTTGTTTGTTTGTTTTGCTGTTGTTACTATTTGTTTGTTTGTTTTTTATGTGTGAGCAATTGTCATTTTTTTGGTAGTCAAGAAGGGAGAGTTATTAAATACAGTGGTGTCTTATAGCCATTATTATATGGGTTTTTCTACGGCAACTGACATTAAAAAAGGGAACCTTGAAATCAGCGAAGAAACATATTTATCCAGAATAGGTGAAATCGGACCTAATGTGCTAATTTCCCTTCTTTTGTGAGTTAGAAAAATGAGAATGTCCTCTCCACTGCTGGATACTATTCTATAAACTCCTCCCAGGCAAGTTAATACTAGTCTCATCCATCTGCCCACTGTTAGCAAAATATAAGAAAATTCAATAAAGCTAAAGATGTAACACAGCCCCAAAAAGCATTAGATACAGAAATACATAATAAATTCTTTAAATATTAAATAACCATCTTGTTTTGTAATCAGTTGCATATTATGCATTTAAACGGTCGAACCCATGAACCTTTATTTACATCTCCATTCCTCAGCAGATTGTTAACATTTTTCACCCCTTTCCAACCGGAGTGAACTAAAAGCCTTACCTATTCCTGAAAGCACTTACATATCTTCTTGATTTTAAGCTTTGGTTCAGGCTTATTTAGGTACTCAAAGGGGCAGAATGGTACCTAGTGGGATTTTCTGAAACATGAGAGTACCTGTCTCCCAGGGAGAAATTATTGAGCCTTAGTTTCCATTTTGAGCTGCATAAATATATCAGAAGATCCTCTGCTTTGTGTAAAATATTTTGATGTGCTTATGAATTTTCAGATTCACAGTTATGTGAGCAGTTGACGGTATCAGAATCTGTGTTGCTAATTGCAAAGTCTAGGTGAGACCAATAACTCCAAGGCATGTGAATAACCCAGACTTGCATGAACAATTCTGTCGAAAGCAACAAAAATGAAACAAACACCCCAAGGCAAAAAACAAGAATAAAGTCCTCCTGCTGTCAGAAGTGTTCTGGGAAAGCATACTCTCTTATCAATGTCTTTATAGTGCTAAAATTTGTCTATCAAGTCTGAGACAAATTTTACTTCTATTTTGCTATAACTCCTTAGTAAATGACTGCCTAGAGCACTTGCACCTGGCCGATACCTAAAGTTCTTCAAACACATTGCTTTTTAAGCAGCATTTTTCAGCTGTGAACATGAAAATGTTTCCCCTCATTTCTCCTTAATAATCTTTCAACTTAAAAGACGTCTTAATCACAAAAGATGTTTCTACGAAAAAAAGAATGAGTGCCTCATTTTAGACTGCTGTTATCCTTGAAGTTTGGCGATAGCAGTACTGCTCTTGGATTTGCTGCCAGTGGACTTTCATAAAATTAGTGGCTGGTAATCCCTCTTAGGCTTTATTATTTACATGTGCCAAGTGCTGCACTCTGGAGCACATCAGGCTTCCATTACAGTGAAAATCTCTAATAAAATATTCCATCAAGTTCTATTTTCTGAGAAAGTTATTGAACTTGGCTCCATGCATTACAAAGTTTGTAGAGGCCAGATTACATAAAAAGGACATGCAAAAAAAAAAAGGTTTCTTGAGATTAATATATGAAAAAATCCAAACAAAACCATGCAGTGAGAAACAATGTTTAAATAAGGTCATATTACCAAGAAATGAAAAAATTTGGTGTTTATCTTTTGGAATTCTGAAATCAGCTTCCACTCCTTGTATTATTTCTCTTGATAATTTTCTGTCTCTGTGAAGAACTATTTCCAGAGAGTTATGTCTGTAATTGATCAGTCTTCTTAACAGTAATAGGAAATATCTAACAGAACTTTTTTTTATTTCAGAGGTATTAGTCTAGCATGGAGTTATCTCTTCTCGTAATCCAACATGCATATTCTGGCAAACAAAATTTTGTACTGGGAGCAGAAAAACTGTGCAGATATCAGGTTACCATATGCGGAAAATAAGAGGACAAGCTCTTAGTATGGGAGAAATTCTGCTAATGATAATCTTATTGCTGTGAGCTTACTCAGCAACAGTGTAAGTGTATCCAGAAGAGCCTCCAGGCAAATCCTCACTTGAAGACAAGTAAGGAATTTCACCAGCTGAACAAACTGTAGGTAAGTGAAGTACAGCCTGTCTGAGACATGAGAGCAGCCATGTAACTGAAAAGAGTTTTTCTCACCTGATGCCATTGCTGAATCTGTGCTAAAGTTGCCCCTTTTCTTGGATTTGCCATTTATGTTGTCCTGGAAACAAAAAAGAAACTGTAAAGTGCAACACCAACCTTCTCCTTTGCACTTGTCTCTGCCTTTATGTCCATCTGGCTCCCAAAGACAATCTTGTGCTCTCACACTCCTGGAAGTGAAAGGATCCATCTGTTTGATAGGAGGGTGAGTCAGCATGAGAGCTCGGTATCTCTATGAAGGACCCTTAGAAACAGGTATGAAAAAACAGATCATGTTTGCAGATTATATTACATTTCATTATTATAGCAGAGGAAAACATCTCCATTTCTTTCAAACACTCATCAATACACTTTTATGCTGATGATTTGTGGTTTTATCTACCTCTCATCACTTCTGCAATGAGTCCTGCCACCGCAGGTATCATTTGATGTATATGGCATTTTCCTTGAAAACTCATATGGATGTAGCTTGGAGATACTGACTTTTACTTTGGAACAGTTTTGCATTTAAAAAGTTTCATTGAACCCTGGAAAATATATCTGTTCTTCCTTTGCTTGTGATGTAGTTTGAAGCTGTCAGCAAGCACAGTTCCTCTGGTGATCCATGAGCAAAGCATCCCAATGTCAAAACCTGACAGGGAGAGTCATCAGGAAAAGGGACATAACTTTCACAGTCACTAATATTCATCAGTTCTAGAAGATCCTATGTTAGCTTGAAGGCAACCTCACTGGGTAAAGGCAAGGGAGAGTTATGATGCCGAAAACATCTGCCTTCTTTTTGGCAGGTGAGTACCACCTGTGATTTCGCAGCAGCAGATGTCTCAGCTGTATCCACTTAATTTCACAGTGGAGAGAAGTGAAGTTAACATTAGCTGAGAACAACCAGACCTGAAATATGCAATTCTGTATAAACCATGCATTTGATTATTTTGCACCTTTAGAATCTGGCTGGAATTACTTCCTAGCTCTTTATCTATTTGTTTCCACTATTTATGTTTGGTTATGCTCTGTCCAGGTCTGACAAAAGAATTTGATTTTGTCTACTTGGGTGTAGAGGTGGGTGTCAAACCACGAATTTTCTGTTAACTGATATGTCAGCATGGTTGATTCATATATGGGTCTCTATATAAAGTTGAGTTTCTTAAGTGTGCCCACAATTCTTCCCTCCTACCATGCAGTCACGTAACTGAATTAATCTATTCTAGTTCAACCTTCAAACACTTTTGTTAGAAAGTAATTTATCTGTGAGTGGGCTAGCTATTAATTACTCAATTCCTTACACCGTTCTAAATAGACTTCTACTCATTCCTTTAAGAAATGGAGGGCTAAAGCAGAGGGCCACAGGTCTGATCCAATACAGGGAAATTGCCAAGTTTATTTATATCTGTAGTCAAAAAATTAGGCTTTAAATAATTTACCTCACCACAGACAAAGCCACTTCCAGAAACAGCAATATGTTTCTGGAAGGCATTGGCTCCCTGCACGATGGCTGCTGCAGCTTTCCACTTCTCTCCACTCAACATGTGCCCCACACACGAACACGTGTTTCTTTTAAGCACTGGATGGAACAGCACAGAAATTGCCAGGAAGAAACACTGATGGAATAGAGTGGTCAAACCAGGAGAAAGCACTAGGAAGCAGCCAAGTGTCTAAATCATTTTTCAATTTATCCTCATTAGACAACTGACGTAGTTTACATGCTCTAGCCAGATACAGTAAAACTCATTTGGTTATATTCATAGTGGGAAATGTCTATTTAGTGCTGATTTAATGCCATTTAGGGTGATATTTAATATTCTATTCAGCATGACAGTGGTATAATGTCTTTCCAAAGCAACAGTGCTTACTTACAGACTGTGGACAGTTAAGGAGAAAACAGACCAATTTCAATTGCTGGGTCTACACGTAATCTCCGAAGTAAACAACAGCCCATTTATTACCAGTAAGATTAAAACACTCTCCTTCTATTTTGTCCCATGAAAGGCAAAACTGCAATGAGCACAGAAGAGGATCCAGGAGTTTGGATGAGCAAAACATCAGCATACAAAGAGCTGTAGACCACAGTGTTAAACTGTGGATGTCAAACTGCAAACACATGAGACAATTCCTAGAAACAATTTAGCCCTTTTACCTACAAACTTACTCAGAATGAATCAGGGCTACATTTGTTGTACTTTCAAATACTTACCTTTCCAGACACCGTGTGTTTCTTTTTCACGCTTTCAAACACACAACCCGCTCCTTTGTATGCTGCTGACATGCTGTGATTTGCTCCAGGTTTGTGCCTCGAGCTTCATCTCTCTGTCCATGTATGCATGGCCTCACTATGGATTTCAAAGCTACTATTACTTTATTTTTCTCTCTCCAATATGAACAGCATCACTTAGTTGTAATGCCAAGGTTTAATTTTCACTTCTTCAGATAGGTTTTTATTCATGATTACTTTCTGGTTTGGTTTTGTTTTTTTTTTTTTTTCCTTGGAGGCAAAATGATGAAAATTACAATTGTTGTATGTATTTATGTGTATATGGGTATATACATGTGTGTATACATATAGGTATTTATATACTTATGAGCCAGCAGCCAGTTGGAGATCAACGATTGCGCTTTACAGTTGTGGGGCTGGCACTTTTATGATAAATAAGTCTTGGGACACATTGTACTCTGGTGGCAAGAGAGGAAAAAATGCCTTTTGCTAATGCCTTGGTAATGGACTGCTCACAGGTGAAAAAACAAGGACTTATAAAGTGAAGGGTTTGGGGTGTTTCTGTAATTTTTTTTCCTACCAAGTGTTTCCTAGAGCTTGAGATGTCTGGGTAAACATACCCCCCACAAATTCCTGTGATATTTGACTCATACTGCCAAGACTCTCTTTCAGTCCAGTCCAATGTACTCGCAGTTTTGCCTGATAACTACTGTACAAACCATGTGCCTGTCCAAACTGAGAATAGATGACTGCCAGTCAAACGCAGATAATTAATGTCACAGAGAATGAAGCGAAGATTAACAAAGAAGTGAGCCAGTTGGATCCTGTCCTAGTGTTTACAAATGACAAAGGCTTTGCTGCCTTGGACATTTTATTTTATCTTATTTTTTCCCATCAGAACAATCCCATTCTCCGGCTTGTTGTAACTGCCCTCTAAGACGGTTTACACAATTACTTCATACAGATTAGAGCTGTGTGATCCCCTATCTTGCTGATTTATTTGGACAGATCCTTCAACATTTATATCAGTATGGTTTAGGGATGGTTTCTTTTCTACCAGTGTTTCTTTTTTAAAAGTGTGACAGGAGCCCAGAAAACTCTGTGTGCTCTAAGGAGAACAGAACAAAATATGTGTAAGGTTTTTTTTTAATTTTGACGTTCGACACTCTCTTGCTTCCAGACTCAGGTTCCTGTTCAGCTCAAGAAAACACTGACAGTCAGGAAGGGTGTTTAAGCATGTGCTTAACATTAGGCACATCTTTAATTCCTTTGGACATTCAAAATTGAAAATGTGTTTAAGTATCTTCCTGATTAGGACATTAAATCTCTCTTTGCATTTTGAATTCTGCAGCCAACCTTTGCCTGTATCCAAGGCATCATTTCTACTTATTGCCATACTATGCTTTAAATATTAGCATTTCTTAGATTTATCCAGAAAGGCACAAGCATATGAGAAATTGAACAAGCCACACAATTTTTGTTTAGATTTCAATGAATAGCATATATGACAATATATTCTTCAAGTTATTTTTGTACTTATTGATTTATTATTACCACTGGGACAGAGATGAAAAAGATTTTTAGCTTAGTGCAAAAAATGCTTTGTGGATCATATTATGAATCAGAAAATTCCTGATGCTATCAGAAGGAAAATGACCCTGTGCAATTTGATACGGCTTTTGTAAGATTGCAGTAATTACAGGCAGAGTTCAGTTTTGAGTACTCAAAGGTTAGGATTCATCCTGGAGTCACTTGTAAATGCCTCAGGAAAATTTTGTTCAGATTTTTTAAGCAGAAAATCTATTTTTAAATACAGATACATTTGTTTGAAAACACTTACTATGACTGAAATCTCTGTCTCAGACAGACAGATTCCTTGAGTGGGATTCACCTGACTCCATGAGTTTGAGAAAACTCGTTGTAACACACACCTCTACCTTTGATCAGATGGTCTGTATCCTAGAAGTGACTCTATTAAATCTAAAGGGAACTTGGAACAAACTGACCCTGATGTAGACTCCTGAACTATAGATGTCTAAAAATAGTAGGTGAAATAAATTAATTCCTACAGTCTACTGAGCCAGATTTGAAGTATACCAAATGTTAATAATTTCAACAAACACTGCTTAATAAAAGGAGAATGTAATCCAGCCTAGGGATACTCAGTCTCTACATGCACACAAATGTGACTTTCTACACCATTATTTTTTTTATTTATAATTTTTACTTAATGGTACATTTCTATGCTGCTCTTAGATATTATATCCATTTGGGGGTTCTGTTTATACGGCTTCAACTTTGTATATCTGAAGTAATCATATGGGCTCCCTCTTTATTCAGTAAGACTAAGAGAGGCAGATAGGAGCTCTGGGGATACCTGTCCCTCTGTGCTAAACAGTGAGGATGCCCCTGTGACTAGCATAGAAAAGATGCCCAACTTCTACCCTGAATGTCAAATAATATATACTTAAGTAAATAATTATCTAACTACTATTGAGAATGTCACAAGTAGTAAACCCTTATTTTTTAGCAGATTTGGTGATCTTTAGTTCTTTTTTTACTGTCTTCAATGTGCATCTGACTTTCCCTTCTATTTTTTAAAGATCTCTTATATTCCACCAAACACAGTGTGATCAAATTCTCTTGTCTAGTGTGATTTATAAATGTTTCACTAGTATACTTGGGTTTCTCGTGAATCTGAAAGTGTGCACACTGCGTAACTAATGGCAGCAGTTTTGCTCCCTCTCACTCTCTTGGATGCCAGCCCAGGAGTAAACAGCATCAGGTGCCAAGTTTCAGGGACATATTCCCAAGTTCAGAAATCTCTCATACACCTGCCCATTGTTATTACAATTCACAATACGCATTTCTTCTTGCAGCTGTCCTCCACCATGCTGGCATGTGTTGCTTTGCATAGCAGCCCTCAGTTAGATTTTCAGTTACTTCAGTAGAAGGCACAACAGCAAGAAATTCATTTTAGCTTTGTATGTCTCCATGGTTTACTCTGCCCTCTAAGAATCTAGGCACTTTACAATTACGATTACTTGCCCACCATACTCAGGGAGAGAAGAAAAGAGGATAATTCTGAATCCTCTACAGAGAGTGACTTTGGGTTGACTGTGCTGGTCATTGGTGTCTTGCTCACTTCGAAGAAAGAAAGAAGAAAACAGGTTCTGTTCCTGTATATGTTTTCAGTGGTCACGAAGGCTACCCTCTTTGTATTCAATCCAAGACAAGGTTATGCCATTCAGTAGGGGAAGAAGGGGACCAGGGAAATATTAATATTGTCTGACTCTAGAGAGGTAGAGTCCTTCAGATTTAAGCCAGAACATCTAAATTAGGAATCTGTATTTCTCCATCTGCTGTATAAAGGACCTAGGTTCCTATTTGAGGCACTTGCGTGCTTAAAAATAGTTAGATATCTGCTCTCCACCAAATTTTACAATTGACTTCCTTCCAGTAACAACAGAGCTCTAGCAGATGCTCTGGCTAGTTAACCCTTCGGTTACAAACCTGCTCCACCCGCATGTTTTCTTTGAAACACTTATACTCCACTGAAATTCTGTGGGAGGTACATGTAAGATGATGAGCAGTGAATTCTCTTTCACATAAAAAGCATCATTGGAAACCAGTGAAGCACCTAGTCTGTCTTGGAATTTTTATTGGAATGCTGGAGCAAAATTACTTCAGGATTTATGGATTAAAATTGGTGCTAGTTCATTATTATTTAATTTGGATTTCTTTTCTTATCTGCTATTATGATACTCTGTATGCACACCTATATATCTTATTCAAAAAGTTTATTTTAGCATAGTTTAGAAAATCAATCTTTTTGCCCAGCACAGATAGGGGACTCTAAATTCAAGTGCAATTTGGAAGAGGAAGGAGGGACACAGGAGCTGATATCATCCTTTTGATTTAAAACCTTTGAAATTGTTCCCGTAAGGGGAAAGCATGGAGGTGAATTCTGCAAAGCATTAGGCATTAGGTACACATGCATTGGGCTGTGTACCAGATAACAGGCTTAACCTGGGATTTCAGCTTTGGCTTTCTACCAGGCACAAAAGCTTCAAATCTTGTGAAAGATGGCAAAGAAGGAATGTCCTGCCTCTGCCCCGCAAGAACAAGGGGAGCAGGCTGACATGCTAGAGCTTTCTCCCAAAGAAATATTGCCTCAGCGCTGTATAGATTACTGGATTCATAGATTTTCATGGTGAGAGAGGACCTTATAATCACTTCAGCTGTGAGGCGAGTGTGCTATTTATATATAGCACAGATAGCAGCATTTCACTTGGGAATGCTCACACTACTCCAGGCAGCGGGAGCCTCTGAGAGGGCGGAGGTGTGGGTGACAGAGCCGCCGTCCCGAGGCGGCCAGGTACCCGGGGGTGAAGGCAGAGCAAGAGGGCAGCACCTGAGCAAAGGGCCCTTTTCATTCTCTGCATCACCGTGTGCTCCAGGCACACTCTCCCACTAGCTAATGTCTATATTTTAGAAAGACAGGCAATAGTTTTGCAAGCATAGAACATGGTAGAACATATAATTCCTCCAGGGAGGAGTGATATTCACTAAATTTTCCATCACTATGAAAACTTTGTATTTTTTTGTTGTTTGGTTTTGTCTACCTTCATTTTCCAGCCTCTGAAACTCGTCTCAGCCACTTGGAAATTCGTACTAGGAGAGAGATAAAAGGGAGTGATTTTAAAGTGGTATGACCCGAAGGTGTAATGTTAAGTCTTATTCTTACTTTTACTAGTTTTTGCTTGCTCAAGAGAAAAACAGGCACACTGAAAACTTAGAACAGTGTTTTGTCCATGGTTTGCATAGGTATAGATGCCTTCTGCTTCTCAAATTTCCAGGCTTCTTTAATGTTGACACCTGGAAAAAAAGTCACTCTTCCGTCTTCCAAAAGCAGACTTTTTGTTGTGTGTCACCTAACATCATATATTCTTTATTACATTAACATATTACAATTAAGTAGTCTTCCTTGTATTAGGTGTCTCAGATCCATGAAAACCTTTCTTCCTAATTGCTTCATGAGTGACATGCTGCTCTATATCTTTTTTTTTTTCCAGTTTGGTAATAACTACAGTATAGGGTCAAATACAGCTGTTAATGATATAAACATTTTCTATTTCTATGTATATCGTAAGTGGGCTGTGCAATGTAACACTGATTAACTGCCAATGGACCATTTCCAGGCAGTGGACTAACAAAAAACCTTTAATCACTTAAACCCTACGTAGAAAAGCTTAAGTGTGAAAACTCTGTTGGACCCTTTGTGTAACAAAGATTTTTAGTAAAAGAGGATAGCTTCCTTAATACATTGTGAAATAGCCATAAATTTCTTAATGCATATTTATGTGTCCTCTGAGGCTGGTAAGTGTTATGTGAAAAGAGAGGAAGACTGGTGGTATCTGAGCAATGCTATCAAAAGGTATTATCCCTGCAAAAGGCTTGTGTTTCAAGTACACTAGGGGTTGCTTCGGGAGAGATATATTTGACTCTCTTGTGTAGAATAAAATATAATGCTTCCAGCTGCTAAGCCACTAAAATTGCATCTTTTGTGTAATAGAAAGTATCTGTGATTTTAGGTGCTGTTTAATTAGCAGATTGGACTGAAAAAAAGGAAGAAAAAAAAAACACTGGAGGAAATCAGACCTACAAAGCAGTTTTTCTCTGGTTTATATGCTTTAAGAGAAAGTTTAACTAAAGTTAATCAAAAAGAAAGAAAAAGGGGAGGAATGGGGAAAAAAGCCCTTCACTAAGATCAAACACATTTTGGTTTTCATCAAAGAAAAATCAATTCAGATTTTTTTTCCCTCCTAGTTTTTTTTTTTTGTTTTGGTGAGGGAGAAGTCAGAAGAATTAAACTGTTATAGTTTGGATCAAGCCAAAACAACATTCTGTCCTGATTTCCATCTTGGCCATCTGTCAAAAACTGTTCGTCGCTTATAGTGCATAGTAATTATTCCACACCTCTGTAGCAGACTGGGATCCAGGATTTCTCTCAACAGCCCCAAGCAGCAGTGTGCTGGAACGCCCCAGCTAACTCGGCAGCAGGATGGGCAGTGCTGGGTTTAAGATAATGAGCTCTTCTGAACAGCAGGTTACCTTGAGCATGGTGCTTTTCCAGACTTTTCAGGCTTCTTAGCTGTAGGTAAGGGCTTGTCTTCCCCCCAAGCCCCAGACCACCAGCACCTCCTGGGGTGGAGCATAGGGTCTGTGCCAGGGGAGGGCACAGCAGCTGCCCCACTGCACTGCCTCTCTCTCTCCCGACACCAGTCTGCATTCCGCCTGGATACTGTTTTCTTTTCCTGAAATACTGTTTGCTTGGCTGTGAAGACAAGCCAACTGTGGCCATACTCAAAGCCATAGTTACCCAAGACAGTCTGATTTCTGCTCTGGGTACCCCCACATCATGAGCACGTAAATGCATGCATTGCCCTGATTCAGTACCTGAGAAGAAGGTCTTATCCTTCAATTCACAAAGCATCAAACCAGGGAATAGCTATTTTCCTGCTCTTCAAATAAAAGCTGCTACAATATTTGTAACTTTTTAAAGCAATGATTAGTATTGTGAGCCTTGTTCGAAACAGTCAAATGTTAAGCACTATCTCTTTCACATCCCTTTCCCTTTGCCAAGTTCTCTACACATGTAATACATACTTAATATTTATGATGAAACAATTCAGAGCTTGAGGAAAAAAGAACAAAAGAAAAATAAATGTAGTGGAGCCCAGTGTTAAGCATCTGATGTAATCCTGCAAAGTACCTCAATCCTGGTCCACAAGATTTCTGTCATTTCAATTCTGGTACCCTTTTGAAGTGAGACTGATAACTGCATCAAATTCCATGGCACTTCTGTGAGTTTTGTAAATATGTACCAGGATAAGGTGACCAAATTCATTCCCACTGGTGACCAAGGACAAGATGAAAACAGCGAGATATTTAAGTGTTGAAGAATTGAGCATTAATCCTCCACAGCTCTTAGCTGCCCCTACAAATACCTGCTACTTGATACAATAAAGATTCAAAGATCCCAGTAAGCGGCATTACAAATGGAGACTCTGCAAGAAAGGCTATCTGGATTCAAATGGATAAAATGTGCCATTACAAATTACAATACACATCTGCTGCAATAATTTGTGTCAATCAAATCATCCTAAAGAAAACAGTCAATATCAAATAAGATTCTGTAGTCAATGGGCCATAGTCATTTCTGGTGTTGTTCCACTGAGGTTAATGGAGTTGGAAGGGGAATGGCCTTAGCCTTGTATAAATAAAACATAATAGGGAAACAGTATGCCATCTGGAAAATAATGGAGGAAATAGAGGGAAAATGCTAACCTAACACATCCAAGGTTCCAATTTCTCCTTTGGTATCTGCACTATCTAATGAGCAGCTGCATGAAGTTATCACTGGTTTTCAGGAAAACAGAATCGTATTTCAGGGCAGCCCATAGGTCTGAGCATTACTACAGCTCTAAAAGGCTCTCTTCCAGCTCATTAATTTCCCTTGATCTTACTGTCCATTCCTGACTTAACAGATTCCTCTTTCCTTCTGTAAAAGGAACAGTGACCCAGGGAAACATTTCTCTTTAATGCACCCTGTGGCTTAGTTTTTTCAGGCATTTCCTGGTCTCCCAAGGAAAATATTTCCCATAGACCTTTTACTCATACTACAATAACATATTCCCTTATGAGCTCTGAATCATCGTCCTTTAAGTATACATTTTCTGATCCCTTTGTTCTGCTTTCCCATAGACTGATGAAGAGACTGTAACTCCAAAGTTTGCCTTCTTTTATTTTTAGTAACATTTTTCAATAGACTTACCTAAAATTTGGTGTTTTTCCTTACATCTTATTCTCTGTCACCCTACCCAATACAATTACCTCTCTCATATCCTGTGGCATTGTTCTTTTAAATAATAATAGAACTAATAGTATATATACATATAAAACTTAGAGTTTATGTCTCTAGATAACCCACAGTTGGTATCTGTTTTATTGTTGCCTATTTCTGTATAATTATTGCTATATAGGTATGTATATATAAATATGCATACATGCCCAAATAAAATTAGGAAAAGAATGAGGTATGCTCAAAAAATGGTATTCAGGTCTTATGATCTGGAGATTATACAAAGGAGAATATATAAATTAGCATATTTGACTAGAATCTTGCAGAGATATCTTACAAAATTTAATAAAGCATGGAAAAAATAAGTGATTTTGCTGAAATGTTTGATGAAATTAACAAGGAAATTTCAGCTCTGGAGGAATTATACAAAAAGGTCCAGTCCTTGGATGTGAAATTCCAGAGACGACTTTTGATTTCAGAGGTATTCAATTCTAACAGAAAGTTTCTAAAGCCCGAGAGAAAAGAGAGATGTGACAGATATAGTCCATTTCTGACACTGTGAAGGGTATTCACCCCAGATAACTCCAGAGGTGTAGGATGCAGACATCTACGGCTCAGCTGCTCCTCTGGTGACTCTTGTAAACGATAGACAGGCATATGCATTTCTCTTTTAGGGAGCAATCCGTCTGACCTAGTGTAGCTACCTACCTTATGGTGAGATTGATTTAGTCTTAATTCTTATTGACTATATTTCCTAGATCTCTATTGGCTTTAAAGAAATCCAGGATGATCAGCTCAAATTTAATAAAACGAATCCCAGCACAGAGTTATTATCCCAGTCTGTCTCATATGTAGAAGAATTATTTTGTAGCAAAAAATGGAATTAAAGGCAGCATGGCCTGCCTAGACAGTGCAGGAAACAAGTCTGATGATTCATTAGGTGGATTTTCTTGTCTGAATCAGCCTTGACTACATGTTTAGGGAATGTTGTGATGAGGATGGCGTTATTTTCAGTTTAATTTTAATCATGGATGTTGAACACATCTTTCCAAAATCATGGGACAACATTCTTGTAGAAGCAAGGTCTTAACATCATTGACTTGGTGAAGCTTTGTCAGAGATTAGATTTGACACAACTAAATCATTCTCTCCCCCTTTATATAGGATGAATATAACTTGGCATCCATTTCCTGTCCTAAACTATTATACAGTGTTTTTTTACTGTGCAAGAATCCAATAGGCTTTAAGAAGTTAAAAGCTTTGTGAGGTTCAAGAGATTAGGTTGTAAATGCAAAACTTTCTCCACCTGATTTGAGATTTCAGGAAAGTTCACTTCTGATGCTGAAATTTATGCTATTTTCATTTGGCCTGGAAAAAAGAATTCTGAAAAACAACTGCCTCTACCTGTCTGTTCCTGCCCCAATGACACTTTGAGTCTGAAATTTGAGAATCAATCAATTTTTTACAAAGTATCTTAGTACATTCAAACATTACAAACCTGATCTTGAAACATTCCATTTTAAAACCAAGCTGAATTTTGTAAATCAAGCCAATCTCTGAGACTGTTGAGAGAGTTGGGCTGGTCTGGATTACATCTGCATTCAGTGGGCACACAAGCTTTCCCTTCTCCATAATCAGTCACATTACATTACGAACATGAACGTTATAGAGACAACAACTGGCAGATGCCCCTTCAACCAACAGTTATAAATCAATCCTTCATAAATCAAAAATACTAGTTTTTCTTTTAAGGGATTTTTCCTGCTGAAGTTAACTCTGTCGAGGAGTTTTTGCCAACCTGTACACAGTGAAAAAGGAGCCAAGGCAGCACAACATGCTGTCCTGTATTATTTGCCTTTTTTACTCCAATGATGGTTTCTTTATTTCCCCCATGACACTTTCGCTTTGCAGAAGAAAAGAGAGAAGGGAGAGTTTGTAAAGCCGTATCTCAGATATTCTGTTCTCAGTTTCATTTCTGAGGTAGCTCCAGTTGTAATCTGGCTTTGCCACACAGCCCACACCCACTTGTGTTGATCTTTTACAGAAGAGCTGCACGGTGCCAGTTTTACACTTGCCATACAATGCAGCTCCGTATCGGCGAGGATGCCTTAACAGAGCAGGCATCTGAAGCTGGACCTGTAGTACATTTCTAGTGATAGTGTGCCTGGGTAAGGATCATACAGCCCTCAGTGATTAAAGACCTGCTTATTTCCCAGCTATACACAGACAAGTAAAAACAGGAAAGCAAAATAAAAGAAAAAAAAAAAAAAAGAAGAAAAAAGAAAAAGAAGTCTCTGTACACACAAATACTGCACTCCCATACTGTCAGACCACATTATAATTAGAGGGTCCAATTAACACTTGTTATCCTTTCTACGTTCATTTCTGATTAGCCACACTAACATCACAAAAAGCCACGGGGCTTACTTGAACAGAAATTAAGATGCGGAGTTAGCATTCATTTATTCTGAAAACAAAAATATTTTTCACCTTGGCCTGACAAAGGCATACAGCACCATGTCCAGAAACATCACTTTAACAAAAATTACACAACTTACTTTTGCTCACTTACATAATTATTGACTAAGTATTTCTTAAACACATGGTTTAATACATTAGAATAAAATTCTTACTGGCTGCAGAAGTAATTTTCTTCAAAATCACACCATTGCTTATTATCATATTACCATGGTTATGTTGCAGTTACAACTGAGGATTACATATGATTGCTAACTATTCCAGCAAACAACCCAAACATAGTGTATTATCAAAACCAAATTGTGTTGGGTTTCTGTTTTTATTTTTTTTTAACCAACAAGCAAGATTATGGCAACCCTCTGGGTAATAGGATACTTTCTCTATAGTAATGACCTTACAGTACAGTTCACAAGCATCAACAGTGTGAATTTTACCTACCTGTGTTTCCACAGATCTAAGACATCCCCACTCTGCCAGACACCATCAGTAATCAGTAATTTATTACCAAGCAGCTGAGCTGTGTGCTGGAGGCATATGGATACTAAGGGAAACCTCACACCGCTGAAGTTATGAGTGGCCTAGAATGGTCTCCCAGCAAGTGTGCCTTTTCCTTCTTACTATTCATGGCAACTTCTTGCCAGAGGAATAGCAACACTTCATAGGAAGCAACTGGGTTGTGGAGAGGCTCCTGATACAGCCATGAGGTCACCTGGACCTCAGCTGGCAGTGGGAGCTGACCCTCAGAATGGCTTGGAGACCTGGCACACACCAGAGATACATGCATCTCCCCAGTGCTTGGCCTCTCTGCACCAGTATGGCACTGGGAGAGCTGCAGTCATCAATACTCGTGTGCTGCCCTCACGTCCCTTACTGGCCCAGTTCTGCTGAAGTCAGTGATTAATGGCATCAGCTAGTAACTCCTGTATATAATTTTAGTGTAGAAAACACCAGCTGGAAAAGCCTGTTAGCCAAACATCTTTAGGATGAGTTTTAGGGACTTCCCCCCTGTGCAATTTGCCCATTTGCAGTCCCCTCCCGCAGAGTGTGGCAGGCTCTGAGCTCTGGCTCTGTTCAGCGGAGAGAGTTACAGCCAGCACGGGGACGTCCAGGGAGGAGGGAGAGCCACAAAACCCGTTGCGTGGTTGTGTTGTGTTGTCTCCAGTAACATCAGGATGACCTTCATTTCTGATCCTTGTTTTAGATACTTTTCTGCTAGTGTTTGAGAAAACCCTCTCAGTAATTCATTGTTCCCTTATCAACACTTACGGGAAGGAAAATTTTACCATCCTTGGAGACAACCAGGCTACAGGTATGGAACAATGTGTGAAGCCATTTCAGCTTCTGTATTCTAGGTGAGATCTTCTTACCCTTTGAAAACCAGGAGTATCCAAACATCCCACTACCTGGGCGTCATGAACACATGGACTTTAAGCACTGATGTGTCACCTCTGAAGCATTGCTTCGGTACAATATGGTAAATAAATGGAATCCAGTGTGTCTATAATTTCTTTTAAATAGTGAAGGCAGGGCAAAGCACATGTGATCTGCTTGTGCAAAGAAAATGAAATTGGTTTATAAAAGCCTGCTCCTTCCCAGGAAGGACTGGAAAGACCACATTATTTAATAAAGCTATTTTTGCAATCAATCAGTGTTACTTTCATACTTCCCAAGAGGTGTTCATCCAGCCAGATCCAGATAATCTGGAGTTTGAGTCACAGGCACAATTTTTAGGGAGAGTAAGATTTGATCATCCTCCTCCACACCTCATGCTTTACAGTAAAAGCTGAAATGATCCCGCAAGCACTGCTTTTCACGTAACCCAAACTGAAACGAGCGTGTTACACAGAAGAAGGTTACAGTTTATTTTGAGCCTGCTGTGTCATTCAGGCTTGGCCTGAGGCTTACCCGTATAACCAGCGGTCCTGGCAGTAAGTCACAGTGGCAGCTTTTTAGGTTAGAAAGGCCTCGCTCAAGTATCTAAATGCAATCAACGTTTTAGAGCCAAAGAGCCAACACTGAATAATCCTCCCTTTTTTCTCAGTCACATTTTCATTCGGTTAATTAAATTTCTTTTCCTTTGATTTGTTTGCAGAAAACAGAAAACTATTTAAACAAAGTCCTCCACCGAGTAGGGTTATTGGTGTTAAAAGGGAAAGGAAATTGCTTAGCATTTTCTGCAAAGAACTTCAGAAAGAAATGGCTGAAAGAAAGCACTGAGCTAATTGTATTCTTTCAAAGCTGACACAAATCTTGCAACTTTCTTATCATTTTAGGAGCACTGGGAAGCTCTAATTATTAGCTCTGAGCCAAACACCAATTATTATTTTTGTTAAGATATAAGCACCCCGCCCAGCCCAGTGTGCTACCTTCCCAGCCAGGCCATCGGACAGGACGGGTGTCACGGCTTCCCCAGCCCCAGCCAGGAGCTAGTGGTCACCCACAGCCAGGTCTGTCTTACTGGGCAAGATGTAGTGGCCGCCAAAGGCTGTGCTGACAACAAAGGGAGTCTAAGAAGTCACAGATGCTGGCACTAGGGTAAAAGAATCTCACTTTGGTTGTTCAACTCTGTGTTGTCTCTTAGCCCTAATAGCGTCAGCTATACATTTTTTTTCTTTAGAGAAGACTGATTTTAGCTCTGGTCCTGACATGCATAAAGGCATCACAACAGCCAAGATGTAGTGCTACTTCACATGTAAACTTTACGTAATAGTAAATGTCAGAGTTGGACTTCAGTGTCTCAGAACATCCCTCGTTAGTTTACGATTAGCCACACATAAAGCAGACTATTTGGGGGGGAGGGGTTTGAAGTTACACACCATATTCCAATCTCATAATTTAAATTACTTGCACATTTTTCAGAGTTTTCTTGCTCTGTTTTCTGCTGACATATCTTGTTTAAATAAATAAATAAAAACATCAGGCTTATCTTTACTTGTTAGTGCATTATTTATCCAGGAAAGAAATTCTGGCATCTCATTTTGTAGGGAATCAGTCAATTGCTTCAAACATCAGCTTTGGAGTTGATTATTTCCAAAGGCTTATCAAAGCTTTTCCTTTCATGTTTTCAGAACCAGTTCACCAAGGACAAGCAGTAAATGTTTTCTTTCAGCTCTTGACTGAGGTTTATTTACTTATTTAACTGTCTGTTCACTATAACTGCTCATGAAGAGCTTATGTAATGTATAATATAGTAGTCTTGTATTTTGGATTATCTCAGTTTCAGTTAAATTAGGTAGAGGCACTTAATAAATAAAATGGGCAGTGACAGAAATATAGTGTCTAGAGAAAGAAGAATTTCAGTGCTTACTCAATAAAATGTTGATAGGGTGAAAAGGTGTAGGAAACCTGAAGTGTTTCCAAAAGAACTGTGCATAACTTTAAGTGATATATGATCAAACATACATGAATTTTAAATGCTCAAAATTCAATTGTGAACTAAAAACTAGGCAAAGAATGAGTATATCAGGTTGTCTGGTACTCAAAGTGGAAATCTCTCTTGAAAGGATCATGCCCAATTGATCAGGCCTGTTCAGAGATGTTGACTTGGGAAAGGCTGAAGAAGCTACAATGAACAACTTAACAAACAGAGTTAAAATTTAACCTCTAACCCAAATGAGATTCCCTAAAAACACAAAACAGTGAACACCGGAAACTCCCTAGAAGTTTTTTAAGGTAATTAAAAGATGCCTTTCACATAATAAAATTCTCCTGAGGGGCTTGGCAAACTACTTTGTGAATGTAAACATAGATTGAGGATAAAATTCAAAAAATAAAACTTATTTTGGAAGCACAGCTTTAAGTTTATGAAATATTTTTCCATCCGTTTAATGTGTGTAGTTTATTCCCCTTCAGCAGTTTGCTTTCTAACTTTAATATACTTGAATATTGCTGTCTTGTACAACCAAGTAAATGCTACCGCTTTCAGGGGAGTATTCTAACATAGTCATTTTATACTAAACTGAAACTTAACTCAAGCAATGGTTTTCCTTCATTTTGTGTGAAGCAGGAACTAAAAGAAGCACTTGCTATGCTCATATTAAAGAGCAGAGTGTTTTCCTAAGACCTTTTTGGTTTTTTTTTTTTTCCTTCATTATTAAATGTAAACTGAATACCCACCGCTTGTGTCAAGGAAGTTTTTGGTGTATAACACCATGCATGCATTGTAATGTGAAAGTATTTTTGGGGAGCTTTTTTTTCCTCACTAATTTTTATATTGTCTATACATTATATTTGACTGGAACAGTACAAACAAATGACATTCTATCACTCAGCACCTGACTCCCATTCAAAGGATCTATTATGTTTACATAGATATATATGTACATATAGATATTTACACATAAATTTATATTATTTCTTCTTACAAACTATACATTCATAGCAGTTTCGTGTTGACAGCAACTAGATATTTTCAGGAGTGTTTCTTGGATTAACTCGCAAAAGCTTTAATTCTAGGTGATAGCTGCTAAATGACTGAAGGTAACTACAGGACGCAATAGCTCATATCTCTGCAGTTCCATTACAGAGCAAGTACCTGGGATTCTCGAAACATTATAATCATGATAGTGCAGCTCTTAACATAAGTTAATTTGCCTTACTGAGAAGATTTATAGCTGCAACACAGAAGTGTGGAATGATAAAATTGGCAGGTCCCGGATAGGTCACCTCATCCATCCCTCTGGTCATCCTGAGATACTTTTATAACTTTTTCTTAAGGACTTACTGTAATAGAAGTTTCCAAAGTGCCATGGGCAGTTGGACTCAGTGAATCACTGCTAGTGCTTTGCTTACATTAGAAGGTCTTCCTGATATCTAAAATGGGTCCTGCTGAAATTCAGTTTCATGTATTTTTTACTGGTTTTGCCTTGTACAATGAGAATAAATGATTCCATTCTTCTGTAGCAGAATTTTATGTATTCTGTACTCAAACCTTAAACTCCACCTCCCTCAACCTTCCCTCATTTAGACTACACAATCCCAGTTCTTCCCAGTATTTCCTCTCCCCAGTCATGTTTTCTCCACCTCGTCGTTCTGCTCTGGCTTGTCTCTGCACCTCACCTGAAGGGAGGTGTCCAAACCAGCGTTCGGTTTCCAGATGAGGCCTCCCCAGTGCCAAGCAGAGCCCAAGGATTACTGCATGTTTCCTACGGGTGGAAGGAAACCTGGGCTGGGTGCTGACATGGCTGTTCCACTTCCAGTTCCAGAATTATCTCACTGGCTTGGATATCTCTGACTGTTGCCATGATGCAGAGAAGGCAAAATCCCTTCAGCATTTTGGAAATCTTTCCATTGATCTGAATGGAGAAGGGATTCAGGGCCCAAATCGTATGACCAGTATTCTTAACTGAACTGATATTCCAGGCCAAAAAAAACCCCCACACCCCTAGCCCCCCACCTCCAAAACCCCAGAAAGGTTTGTACATACCAGGAGTACAAAACAAATATTAATGTTGAAAGAAAATAAAAAGAATATTACACTTTTAAGCACCTCAGAAGGGAAGTTGTCAGTGAAATCTTCATCTAGCCTGTCTGTGTATGTGTGTCAGTTAAAGGCTCAAGCTAAATCTTTTTTTTCTTTTCCAAGCCTAACACAATGAATGAATGTTATTAAATATTTCTTTCTATTCTTCTCGCGCAATGTGTCTCTAGATCTTATTTAGAGCATACTATCTAAACTCTGAAGGAAATATAAGGTCATTATAGCTATTTCTGTGGTCTTTTGGTGCAATGAGTTCACATACTTTACACAAGAGGTGATTTTCACCTCACACTACCCCTGAGAGTTTGATGGGGCTATTATTCATGTATTACGAACAGAGAGCTGAGGCACAGATAAACATCAATGTTGTCAAATTTATACACTTATTTTAGATTCCCCTACTTGAAACACACAAGCTCAGGAATAACAACACTTTTTAGAACACTTTTCAAACATAAGTGACTTCATTTGCAGCTGTGAGTGCTCAGTGTTGGAAAATCTGGCCCCATGTGACCCAGGTTGGGCAATCAGAAAATGAGTAATGCGCAGTAGTGGCTGCTGGTGAAAAATTTGGTTTAAGTGAATTGCTTGGCTCCATCAAAAATGTCACTGATGCAAAGATCTGGATTCTCACAGCAGTCAGGTGTCTTAATGATTAAACCATCTTTTCTCTCTCGACTCTTCTCTTGCTGCATTTACTACACAACTTTGGACTTCCATATCTAATAAGGCAAGAAGCCAATTTGCAGCACACTCATTTGCTGCATGATCCTAATTCATTTCTCAGGCACTGTTTGCCATCGTACTGGAGGAAGCAGGTTCTTAGGAAAAATACGTAATGTAGCAAAATCAATAAAGATTACCCTAATAGGCCTGTATGGGGAAATCTAACCCCATATGTAAGGGGCAATATAGCATTGAGATCATCTAATTTCTCAATGTGTGTGTAGGTCAGACTCATTTTACCCACTTTTAGCTATCTAAATCTGAAGTAGTCCGTTAGGCTCTAGGGTTATCTCATAACTGGTGGGGGGAGGTCTGTCTAACCTATCCCGGCAGTATATTCAGGGATGTGAAAGTGCTTGATTTTCTCCACGCTCTATAAAGGCAGAGTTGTTCAAACTTAGTTGTTTGAACTTAGATACGTAGTACTTACATACCCATCAACTCCCAGTTGCTCCCTCCTTTTCCCCATTTAATTTCCTCTCTCCATTGCCATATTTTCTCCTGTCCAGGTGGCTTTGCCTAGCTCTTACCCAAAGCAGCTTCTATCTCAAAATTTTTGGTAAAGATCCTGAAAAACCTGTAAGCCATCTCAAGTGTCACCCCATTTTGCTGCCCTCTGAAAACAGGGAGGAGTTCAAACACTGTTATCCTGTAGAGGAGACACTGGATCTCTATGGCCTTTGCTGATTAAAAGGTTTTTGGATCATGCACTCGGATCATGCACTTCCTGAGACCTCTCAGGGTCACAGGGCCAGTTCTTTCCAACTGTTCATCTGGATGGTGAAAATCCTGTCCCTGCAAGAAAAGTAGTCTACCAGCCTATTTTTGATTCTCATATTATGGGAGCCTTACAGCAACTTTTATTTTTTTAAAGCTATTTTTTATATGGGCACAAAAATGTCTTTTCCCCTAATATCATTCTGTGCAACAGGTGAATATTTTTCTTTTTAATGCCTCGAAGAAAATGTACCCTTTAGCAGAAAACTGACTTGGCCAATCTCATTTTTCATTTCGTAAAGTTATAATCAGCTGAAACCAGGGCCAACCAAACTTACCTATTTTGCTATACCAGCTGCAGTTAATAAATGATCATTAGAAGTGAAATACACTTGCTGCAATTATCTATTCATAAGCTGCACTGGGACAGGAATAGATACAGAATTGATACAGAATTGATCCTAATGGAGGGTAGGGGGTTATAAGGCATTTCCTGGGGTTATGACATGTGACATGGCAACGCATTAGCCCTGTGGCTAATGAGGCCTGGGAGAAATGCATGACCATAGTCCTTTCTTCCCCATTTGCGCATTAGTTAGCCTGTATCTCTGGGGAGAGGGGAGGAAGGGGGGAGAAGTACCCAAACAAACAAAGGAAATTTTAACCCCAGCTGACTGTACTATTTAAGGTTTTATAAAACACTTTGAAACACTAACAAGGAAGCTCCTAAGCAAACAAATACTGTTATTGTATTGAAAACATTGCTAACTCAGTTGATGATAGGGCTCTGGTTATGACCTGAAGCTGCCTTGGGAAACTTGACATAAAAAGCATGTTTGGTAGAAAGGATACAAAAGCAAGAAGAGAAATGATATATATAAATGGACACAAATTCTGCATGCTCTGCTAGAGTATATAAGCAGGTGATTAAAAAGATGTAGTTGTTCATTTACTGTATTTTATGGCAAGATTTTGCAATAAAGAGACACTTACTACAAAGCAGAAACAGCTAAAGGTGCTGTAAGTCGCAGTAAAGCTGACACACTGACACATGCAGAAATTCTATAAATCTAAAAGCTTTGCAGTACACAGTGTCCACACTATTGAATCATACTTAGAATTGAATCAGTAATAAATATAAAATCTTGTGATTTTTACAGGGCAATGAAGGCAGAAGGACAGAGATAAACAACAAAATCAACTTTTCTCTTGAAGGCTGCCTTCTAAATTAATTCATAATTTTGGTAGAGATCTAAAAAAAAGACCACTTCAATAAATCAGACTGTTTTCCTGGTTTCTTAATTACAGTACATGTTCTCTACAACACTCTCATTAAATCCCTGTAATCCATAATGTTGTAAATGCACAGAATCTTACTGACATTCTGCCCTGTTTCATTTGTGATGGTGATTTTACCCACCTGAGGTTACTACAAGACCATAGTATTGAATTGCAAACGCCAATGGTTGAGTTGAATGCTGTTTCAAGTTTTATATAAGACATAAATTTCATTATAAATAATAGAAAGAAATAAAATAGGCTGATAAAGACAGTGTAAATTGGAGAAGAAACAGGTAAGTATCTTGAGTTTGGGGAAAAGAAGTGAAAATATAAAAAGAGAAAATAAATCTAGAGACATTCAACAGTTCCTAATAAATCTGCAAGACACCCAAGTGATAAAATCTAGGAGAAAAATCGCCCCTTAATATTTACTTTTCAACTGGAAGTTCCAAATAATTTTTCACAATTTTGTGTAAAAGTTGTACACACATGAACATATATGTACATATACATACATATATAAATATCCTGTAAAGTTTTGTGAAGAATGCTTTGCTGGTTACTATAGTAATGAAAGAACTAGACACAGTTTCATCAAATGAAAAAAAAATTCTCATTCCCTTCATTACAGAGGACTCTGTTATAATTAAAGTCATTACACTCCCTGAGAAGTTTATCCATTATTTTTTTCCGAGAATCTTTTCCTAGGAATAGCTGTGATTTGTTTATTTTTCCTCTGAATTGTTGTAGAAAAGAGAAAGTGTTTGAGAGAGCGCATGTGCTTATTCACTGTATTTTTTAAATAGTTAAAAAAGTGCCTGCAGCAGAGGATGTCAGCTCCTTTTCAAAGAGTGTGTAAGTCTCAATGAATATATCCATCACTTCTGGGGCTTATCCTTCACAGGTGAACGAAGATCTGTACACTCTTACAGAAAGTTACATGCTTCTCCAATCCCAAAAATCCTCATTGGATTACGTGCAATCCACTAATATTCAAGCAAAAATCTCATGCACCACTTTTGCAACAAACTGCTTAGGATGGTATTAAGAATTCTGAATATTCAGCATTAGAGTCAGGGATCTCTTGCGTTTGTTAAAAGAGCATTTTCTGTAGTTACCAGCTGTAGTAAATACTCTTAAACAGACCATTCCCTGTGGGTAGAAGACTTACACTTATTTATAAGAATTGTATGTCCCAAAATACACATACAGAATGTGATGGCAGGCTACAACTTTCTTCCAGATGATGTTGATAAAGGCTCTGGGTATGAACAGAAAACCTGCGGACTCCATTTTTCATTTAACTCGTAGATCACAGTGATCAATGTCTGATGCAATGTTTTGAGAAACAGCCAGTCCTGCTGAGGGCTATATGACTAATCAATATCTAGGAGTTTCTAAGGAAATTTAATATCTCAAGTCAAAAATTCTTCCTGCAAAAATTCTTTGGAAAGTCCTGTTATTTTCACAAAATCAACATAAATATTTGCAGGCTGCAATCAAGAAACTCAGAGGTATTGAGATTTGTTTCAAGCTGTAACAACATGAATTTGTTCGGTCACCTAATCAGTGGGCCTGAGGTAGGATGTGGCAGATTTCCTCCAAGCCACTGTAACACCCCAAATCCTTCCATTACTCATTTTAAATTGCATTTGAAACAATATCTTCAAGATTTATTTCTGTGTTTGTTTTTTTGCATTCCACAAAAATTTTCTTCTGAGGAAGGAGAGAATTGGCACATTCCCAACACATACTACTAAACAAAGTGCTCCTCTAGCCTAAACCATCTTTGAATTTAAAGTCAGATATGTTAACTAAGAATTGTTTTATTTAACTACTTTTGTGACATACATTATGAATATAAAGCCACTATATCAGCTCCAAGTTGGGCTGTATAAAAACCTTTCAAATTGTATCCTCTTCTTTAAGATGTTAGAGGAAATCTTTGCATGAATTACAGCTTCAATCTGCCCAGAGGGAATCTGCTGCCCAGTATGTGCTTAAAAAGATTTTAACTAATTCCATAGCCTCCCAAATACAACTGAATTTTGCAGAGCTTCCCCTCCTCCTTCTTTTTTCTTCCATTCTAAATTATAGTCTGGGAGCTTAATGCCCGGTTATTAAATATCGCCAGACACTTTTTTGTAGTTGTTAAAAAAAAAAAAAAGTTTTGAGAACTGCTAAAAGTAAATGTAACTCAAATTTGATGGCAATAATGATTTCTGAGCTTTTAGGATTCTCACCACACAAGTAACTTTGTAAAAACGATCTGGTTAACAAGCTTACTGGTGAATTTTATTATATGTTTTCTACATTTCTTGCAGAGGGTCAAAATTTAGGAAGAACAGATCCTATCAGCTTTATTCATGCTAGTATTATACATAAAACAAAACACTGAGTAGTGAAACAAAACAACAAAAAAAAAAGAAGAAAGAAAGAAAAGCTGTTTATTTTTCATAATCAATCAGTGACATTTTTCAAACATTAGAATAATAGAGCTTTAAGTGTGGGTCCATGAGTTGTTGTGACTGTATTATTAGTTGATGTCCTTCTAGTTTTTAAATCATTTGTATTTTTAATAAAAAATCTTGAGTGCAGACACAATATACATTTATGGTAAATGTAGCCTGTAGACTTACACATTTTTTAGAAAAGCTCTTGGCCTTGACTTGAAAATGAATGGTTATAAAAGCAGATAATTTGAGCAAAATGCCAAGTCTTTCAATTTCTTTCCTAGTTGGTAGTGAATGGCGAACTTATTTTGGAGTGAATTAGTAGCATGATGCCATTACATGGGAATGCACAGCCTGTTAATCATCCTTTGCAAGTCTCCAAGCATTCTCTGTAAAACTATTGTTGAGAATGAAAAATTATTACTCATCTACCTTGAAGGCTTCACAGCTGTAATAAATGTAAAGTATCAGCTACTTCATTTCTAGGGGAATTATTTTGTGCTTCCTGCAATTTCCTCAAAATGAATAAAGTTATAAAGAAATCTGGATAATAATGAATTGCACGTTTTAGCTCAGATTGTCCTGCTAAATTCTACCACTTCATAAATAACAAATTAAAGAGCTGGAATTGTAAGGAATTAAGCAGCCAACAGTATTTCTGCCTCTGTACTGTTTCCTCCATTCTGTGTGAGTGAATCAGTGACTGACAACCAACAAATCTATATTGCCAGTTGAGAAATAATATAGATATTGAACATTTTTTATATGAGTTCCCTTTTCAAGAGTCAAAGTAACCAATGCGGATGATGAACTGTTTTATCACCAGTAATAAGATGTCAGATTCACAGATCAGTTCTTGAGGTAGAAGTTGTTTAACTGACAGAAAACTAAAAGTTTCAATTGATCAGCGCCTCTTTCTTGGTTAATTTTTACTGTAATGTTTGTCAAAACTTTCAGTTATCTAGGCGGATGTTGGCTCAGCTCTGTCCCCAATATGAGATGTTGCTCCCATTAAACTCAAGTTGAATTGAGGCCTTGTGTTTAATTGTAGAACCTGAATGACCGAGTGAAATTCATCCTACAAATAAATAAAAGTGAGTTCCGTAGACCTCAGCTTGTCTCATTGACATTTTTCTACTATGTAATTTCTTTCCAGTCTAATATGTATTGCCGGTAGCTTTATGGCATTATTAACAATTATCATGACACTCACAGCATGTCTGCCTCTTCAATATACTGAGTTTCTGAATGAATAATAGTGGTAGGTTATAGCTGGCCAAATACTGAAGAGTTTTCAGGAATATTCATTTGACTTCAAGGTAGCTGTTTCTTTCACCTATCCCTAGTCAGAAAATATTCAAAAAAACATATTTAATTAAAAAGGAAAAAAATAAAGGCTGATAATTTTCAGCTGAAAATTAAGAATTTTTAATCTAAGGTTTCAGTTTAAAACAGTTGTGCACTAGTAACTCCATGAGTCTGTTCTCCTGTCACACACTTTTCAATCAGATGACATCTCCCACAATGTATCACAGCATTTTCCCCTTACCGGTCAGTATTGTTAATATATTTTGCCATAGTGAACAATTCAGAGAAGGGAATGGGGATCTGACACAATTACAGTTCCATAAAACACTATGGTGACACTTCTGAAATAATTCATTTCTTAATCAAAAAGCACCTACTTTTCCAATATTAGCTATTTTAATTTAAAAAAAAAAAAAAAAAAAAAAAAAGAAGACATTTCCACAGAAATAAAAGATTCTGACGTCATTATTCCCTGAAAGGAAACTATTTTCCACTGAAATTTTGTTAGTACACAGAGATGTACCAATCTGTTCTAATGTCTTTTGGTGATTGATAATATAACAGATATACATGTTCATTTTCATTAATTTTATAAACTGAATTTTCATCATAAAAGAGCATCTGTTAATGTATTTGTTATTTTCTATTTTAAACATGTTATTTTTTTGAAAAATAGAAATGAGGGTAGCAGAAATAGTAACACATAACATGCACAAGTGCCAATGGCAGAAATCGTAAGCAACCAACGCTATACGGAAGTGACCTATTGATCAACCAGCCATAAGCCTAAATGGTCCTTCTACACCACTTACCAATAACAAAAACATCAGCAGAAATAAAGATTGTCCTAACTGATTGTGAAATGACATGAAGATTACATTTTTTCAGTACAGCATTTCATCGCAACACATAATCACCCATTCTGTAACAGAAACAGAAAAAGAAATAATTTGGTTAATGTGCAGAAAGGATCAGAAAATCGTAATTTTGCCATCTATGCTTGTTGTCTGTTCAATACCCACTTTATAAGAGGATTCCCCTGGTATTTCGTGCTCATCATGCAATTACTGCACCTGGCAAATGGATATGAAAAAGAGAATTTCATGCCCATTGTGATTATACTTTGTAGTATGAAGCAGGATGCACAGTGGGAGTCAGTGTGTGGAATGAAAGTTGAGAAGCTGCTATTTCTTCTAAAGACAATAGAAAGGCATTGGATGAAAAAGTTACAGAGGCTGTGGCAGAATAAGGGAAAAGCTCACACATTTCTCCTAGGACTCCTAGGATTGCTGAGATAATAGAGAGAAGCTATGGGAATATGTTGTAATCACAAGACCCGCTCATTAAACTCCATTAAACCTTTTGTACTTTTCTTTATCTATCAATAATGCAAATTACATTTCCTTTTCAAGTAGGACTGCCCTGAGTACACTACTTTGCCTACTTGTCTCCTTTAAATATACATCACCAAAAATCCTAGCTGACGGGGTCCGTAACTGGAATTGCCAAATTGCCAATAAAATTGCCAATAATTGCCAATTGCCAATAAAACTACACTGCAGTTATTTAATTGTTATGTCTGGCCTCAGATACTGTATAGAATTCATACAAATTATTGTAGCAGGAAAAGAACTGATTGAAATATTGCAGAGTTATTTTTAGTTCTTGACATATTTAGTGATATATTGTCAAGATAAGATCTAATAGAAAGTGTCCATTACATTAATAGCTTATCTTCTGGCAACTTCAAAAAAGAAGATGTTAATAAAATACTTACAAGAAAGATCTTCATTTGTGTTACAACTGACCACAAAACATCTCCTTATAAATTTTACACAATTTCAGCTTAATGTACAAAACAACAGCATTTGGATTACTGAGATTTTCCTGTGAGAACTCTAACCACAAGATACCAAAGCCTTTTGCCTCTTTCTGGCTGAAGAAATCTGATTTGTCTTTTGCACATTGGCTGAGACCACAATAAATCAGCTTGTCATTCTCAGCCCTTCAGAAGACACTGTTGTTTCATCATTCAGGCAATCAGTTTGGAGAATTAATAGGGAATTAAACCGTAATTTTCCTTTTTTTCTGGGAGAACACTCTAGCTGCTCAGATTTTGTACAGAAGTGACTTCATCACTACCATAGAAATTTTCTATGTATGTGGAATCCACATAAACATAAGTTCTGGGTTCTTCTCAGTGCCTGAAAACCTTATGATGTAACATGTTTGATTGGGGGTGGTTAACCCCACCTGATATAGAGTCCTGTTTTAGAGTATTAAAGATGAGAATTTTGAGCTTCCATTTTCAAAAACAAAAACTTGATGAATTACATAATTGTCTAAGAAGCAGAACTCTTTTTTTTTTTTTTTTTTTGATAGTGAATTTGGCGAAGAAGACGACAAAAATTAGATGCATTGAAAAATGCCTCCTTTTTTTACAAAAGGTACCAGTGGTCAGAGTTAGACCACAGATGATGGGATAGGATCATCAGTAAGACCAGTTACAATCTCTATGCTTCAGATCTCTCAGTTTTCAGGTTGGCTTAAACTAGAATATGGCCTTAGCAAGCATGGCCACAAACATAAGCCTTCCTCAATACTTGTAACCAGAGCATCATTGTTTCTAAGGGATCCTGAGCCCTGAGCGTTTGCATGAGACGACAGTGGGTTGGGAATAATGGAGCGTGGGAAGTAAGAAGATCCAAAATTCCCTAGAGTGTTACTTTTGCATCATTTTTGTTTGTTTTTCAGAGCAAACTGACTGTCTTTGGAATACATCAGCTTGTTTCAGGTCCAGAATTCACAGCATTTTGCAAACTCTCCAGCTTGGAAGACCTCAGAAACATAGGGCCTGATCCCTTTCTCATGACATCAGCTTTGCTGATGCACTCGTGGCCTCTCTCCGAGTAACACTTCTTTTTTCACAAGAATGGGATAGAGGAGATTCAAGTCATTGTTTCAGATAAAAACCTTGGCTTCTGGCTAACATCAGAATTGCTGCATTCTCTGGATGGATACATGTGTCAGCAAGAGCGGTTAATAATTTTTGACCAATACAAAGTATACCTGTCAAATGAAGTATGACACACGTCACACGTATCACGTTTGCAGATCTGAAAATCTTTACTTTTGGATGCTTCTTCCATTCAGAGCAAAAGCTGTTTGCTATTTTAAGTGGTACCTTACAGATTTGCAAACTTTTTTTTACTAACCTCTCCACCCTTAATATTTTTTGCATACTGAGATTGAACCAGGACAAAAGTGTGCTTCACTGGACTTTAGGCCAACACTGGTCTTTCTATAGCTCTTGTTCAGTTGGAAAATGCCACTTTGAATTATGTGAGTGTCAAGGTGTAGGACATTGAAGGCAAGGCACTTGCAGACAGCCTGTTCCAAAGCTTACCAAAATCACTGGAAAGAGGTTTTTCACTCTGGCCCTTTTATTCACCTAATTCTAACACTAGCATAATCCCATTGATTTTTAAGGAGCTGTCAAAATGTTTAAAATTAGGTTTGTGCTTACTCAGTTGAGGCTTATGAAGGCCGAACACATATACTGGAAGGAATTTTTCCATTAACATCAAACATTTTTCACACACCCCCCCCATAAAAAGGAAAGGAAGAAAAGAATTGAGTAATGCTTAGTCTGACTTTCCTCCTGTGGTTTGTTTTGTTTTTCAGAGACATTCCATAAATGTATTCCAGATGTTTTCAAATCCTTGTAACTTATTTTCCATACTATATATAACTTTTTTTACCATATCTGTTCTCTCTCTCCCTTTCTTTCACTGGTTGCTGTCTCCTTATCTTTTTCTCTTCATTGTCTTAATATTTTTTTACTCCAAGTTCCAGATGAGTTCATTTGTATTCTTTCAGAGGTCCCGCTTGGAAACATGCATTATCTGCTAGAAGACATATTGTTGCTCACACTAATATCTCTTGCTTTGTGAAGTTCTTAATTAAATAACAACATTTGGTTGCGTTAGCTGGATTTTAACAGTTGTAAAGGATATCAACTTCTTACTCTCAAAACATAAATAGGCTTTTGATATTAAATTGACATTGCATTTAGGCACACATACTGTCTGATAAAACACAAATTACAGTCTTATCCACTACTCGCAATGTAAAGTGTGTCTAAAAAATGTCTCCTTTGTCTAGCTAATTATAAGCCAGTTGCTTAATAATTCTTTCCATAAAGGATGCTTCAGCATTATTTGGCAATTTTGTTGTTGGAAAATGTTGCTGTCGTGAAACAGAAAGCGGCTGTCAAGCCCTCAGAAGGAGAAAGTAATTTTAATGAAGCCCGGGATATTTTTCCAATCATTCAGATGAACTTGGTCAACATTCCTTTCTCCACATGAACTAAACACGTGAAATTTCACCCTTCTCCTCAGGAGCTGCTGCTTGGCAATGATGTTTATTCACTCCTTCCTGAGGTTACAGTTCTGCTCTGCAGAGCTGATGGGAAACTGCCACTCTCCAGTGTTATTGCTGGAAGAAAAGCCTATGGGAACGGGCCAGAGCTCCACTGGGGGTTCCAGATGCTCACTGAGAAGAAACAGATTTTTCACAGCCTCAGAGTACCTACTCAGGACTTGCTAAAACTCTCTTTATTTAGGGTGGTGATATTTTTTCTTGGTTGACTAAGTAAAAATAGCTCACAGCAGTACTTATAACAATATCTGAGCTCCCTTTTTATTTAAAAGGCAGAGAGCCAAACCTAATACGGTGTAAATCAGAGCAACATTGATTTACATCAACCAGGGATCCTGTCTATCACATTCTAACAAATGCAGATGGCAAATGTTCATCATAGGCATATTTTTAAAAGTTTTAAAAATAATAGAAGTAATCACATCATCAAGATTTTTCCTGCAACTGAGAACTGCCTGAACCCTGAATACAGATCTAAGTAGTACTCCAAATGACGTGGCTCATTAGTGAGGGGTACTGAGTTTTTGGAAGTCAGAGGACTTTTTGCTATTGTTTACAATGTGCTTATCCTGTTAGAGAGGAAAATGATTCAGATCAGATCTGAACACCCATGAAATTTGAGGTTCTTTGGGATTTGGGATTTAATTATTAGTAGTTATTTTATCGCGATGGCTCATGGAGGGCTCATCTGAGATGAGGAATCCACTGTGGTAGTTCTTGTACACACATGGAGTGCTCTGTTCCCAAGAGCTTCAAATCAATTAAAAAGGAAAAAAAAAAAAACACCAAACCAACACAAACAAAAAACCAAACCCCCCCCCAAAACCATAGAGAAGTATTTTCTCCATTTTACAGGTGAAAAACTTGGATAAAGTTATTTGCCAAAGCCTAAAAGAAGACTGTGGGAGAACTGTAGATTCTATAAGTTTTATCTAGATCTTTAATCACAAAAACTCCTTTATCTTCTAATTTAACCCCTCTCTTTTTTGCAATCCACAAGGGAACGCTTGGTTATAAAATGAATCAATCCTGAGAAGTTTCAAAGTAGAATAGCTTTGCCATGACTTGTCTAAGGCATAGTAAACACGGTTCTGTAAGGAATAGTACACCACTCTGGAAGTGTGCCACCATTATGAGTTTACTTCTGAAATAACGAAACAAGTTGGCTTTGTTCTAGGATTGAAATGTTCAAATATCAGAGCCAACATTTGTAATGTTTGGAAGGAGAGGGAGGGGAAAGGAGAGAAGGGAAGAAGAGCTTTATTTTGCAAATTCTGTTCAAATTGAGAGTTCCAGAAAACAACAAAAAAGTGCTTAGGTGGTAGACAGGATGTACCATGAATAACAATGTATCCTGTGGATATTTACTACCAAATGATGTTTAACTGAAAGGAAAGTGGGAGTCACCACAGCAAGCAATTCCCATCCGATTTCTTAACATGTAAATCAGAAGCACAGAAAGGCCATTTATGGGAGTCTCACCGAAACAATGGCTTTCCCGGTGCCAAGTGGTGACATCATGCTTCACAAAGGAGAAGGAAGAGGACTGTAAGTGCAGGCTGCCTTGCCAAGAGCTTTGTTTTGTTTCCACAGAAGGGGGGGGAGGGGGGGGAATAGGGAAAAAAAAAGCAAAGTAGCAATTTTTCTCAAGAATATAACATTACACATAGAGGGAAAAAAAAAAAACCAACTTTCAAAGAAGCTGCCATGTGACTAGTAGAATGTACTTTGCAGCTCTTTACTGTGATTTGAATAGCACTTGTGAAAAATAAGACTAATTTTTACACTTCCGGTATCCAAGCAAACTGAAAGCAAACTCAAACACATGCACACTCACGCATGTACAAACACACCCAAAGAGATGAACCTAAGGCATTCTCTTTGTGAGCTGTGGTGGTGAGCTTTTCCAAACTGTAATGCTAACTCCAGCTGTATTTTGCAGAAAACTAAGTTCTGAAACATTATTCCTCTTGAAGTAAACTAATATGCAAGTACATGAAAAGTTTGGTATTTATATGTTCTAAGAAACCTGGAATTGTCAATTTACTGTATGAAGCTCAAGATCTTGAAGAAATCATGTATTAACAGTACCTATCTCCTAATTAGATTGGGGTCTTAATAGTTTTTAACCTCAGGAATCTCAGAAAATTGACTTTTTTTTCTTTTTCCTTCGGATTCTGACAAATAGTACAAATAAATTAAACTATTGGAACAGACAAAAAGAGCTGGAAACTTTCAAGGTTTCTGATTCATAGAAATGGAAAAAAAAAGTTTTGCTATTGAATTTACAACAACCAGCACTTTTCTTCTTCTTTTCTGTTATGTGGTGTCTTAAATAATATTATAACATATTAGGGAATCCCACAGTAATGATTTTCTGTGCCATATACATGATATTTTAATTCATAAGAGTGTGGATGATTACTCTGGACTGTATATTGTGCTGATAACTAAAAGTTTTGGTAGGGAGGGAACATGTTTGCTTTTCCTAAAGACATACATTTGATACCACATGGTTTTAAAAAGCCTTATTCCATTTATGACTTGAATTGTGCTGACTATACAGATGTAGCAAGGCCCCTGTATGTCCCAAACATTAAAGCATTATAAAGACCTTCACTGTGTTTGCTGTGGTTCTGTTCCCAGCCAGAGCCAGAGGGGTGAAAAGAGCAAAAATGAAATTAAACACACACAAAAGTATATCAGGATGTTTCACAAGTGAGATTCTTTTAGCATCTATTAACAGAAAATGAAAATACTGACTTAAAAAAAAAAAAACACCAAAAAACCCTATGCTTTATTCGCTTATTTATTATTTTGCTTATGCGTTGTTCTCCACCATTAAAGTCAGGAAACACTGTGAGATAGATGGAGAACTATATCTTTTAGAGGTTTTTGTAAAAGCCCGCTTTTGTTCAAAGCCTCCTCTGGTTAAAGAAAGCCAATAATCAGGGAGAGATCCAAAATTGCACTTAACGAGCAAAAGTGCAACTGTGGTGGAACTTATATGTCTTCATTTTGTAAAGAGACACATCCAAAATCATCCTTCCTGATCCACTTTAGGGCTTGAGAGGCTATCGGTGCTCACACATCCTTAGGTACCTCCATTTCTGCTACTGCTTTTACACAGAAGTCCTAATGACTTGATGGGGTAAGAATGAACCATAGTCCTGTAATCATTGATTTTGTAGATGTGTTTAATACATGCCTAAAACACAAAGACACCACTGAGTTTGAGTCAGAGGACTCGAGAAGGCAGCTGTGCTACCTACTTAAATGGATTTTGGCCTGCGGGTTGAAACACCTAGGACAATCATGTGTAATAGCTGAGCTTGTATCTCTCACATCTCAGGAGAAATCCCCAGCTACCAGGCTAGGAGAAATGAAAGATCTCCTAAGCCTCTATCTTCCTGTTGAACCTGGGTCATGCAGCAAGGAGAGGGCAATCATGGTGGGGCACAATGCTGTAGCTTGGTGTTTAGACTTGAGCTGTCAGCAGGAATTTTGGTCTCTGCTCCAAGGAAAATTCATGTGCTTTTCCTTTAGTAGCCAGGGGATAAGAAGCAGAAAACACAGCTACCAGCAGCCAGTCTGCCCCTCCCCAGTTAAGCAATTAACCACCAGCTATGTAACTATGTCACAATTAGTCTTCTGGTCCTAAAGATTATGGATGTGATTTATCATTGTTCTGAGAGAGTGGCAAAGGCCCTGACCTTATCACATTGTATAAAAAATATATTCCCATATTTATGAAAATCCATCATTAGCTAAAACAAACCCTATTATAATTGCCTGAAGAACCTTCCATGTTCCATACTTTCCTCAGACAGTATGTTTTTTTTCAGATACAATTCTATGATCTTCAGATAAATAATAAACCTGGGAAGAGTTGGTAGAACACCTGGTAAAGCACTCGGTAAAATGGTGGTGAGGAAGTGTACATCAATAGAGTTTTTCTAAAATGCCTGGCCCCCAAACATAACCTGCATTTACTAGAACTAAGGATGAAGGCAGAATAAAGATCTTAGGGAACTGCAAGAAAAGCACTATCATCAGATTAAGAGATAGCCTTCATAATTAGATGGGGTTTACCTTAATGACCTTATGGTGATCATCTCTAGATCTTACAGAAAATACTTAAAAGTGATTGATCATTTTAAAAAATGAGGTGAATTTTTGTAGTAGGTTCAAGCAAACAGCACAACAGACAAAATAACCCAGGCTCAAATTGCTACACTGGAGAAGTGGCTACCAGGAGCAACGTAAGCCTAGATTTGACTTTACTGAATCAAAAATCAGCACAAAAGTGTAAACAGAAAAAATACTCTGAATTTACCCACAATTATTTTTCTGAATTTTATTGCAAAATTCCACAGAAACACCCTGAATACAGAAGTCTTTTTCATTAAACATGGCACAACTGAAATTATAATGTCTGATGGGAAACTACAATTTAGCTGTGAGTTTAAGAAGTTTTCAGGGAAGCAGAGGCTTTGCTATATCACCTCAAGTCACCACTATGTCCACTCTAAAGACTCAGTACAAAATAGTGTTAAACAAATGCCTTGTCAAAAGATTAAAAATCAAACTCATAGCAATATTTAATGATGTTAAATTAGGGAACAGCACTAATGAATCCAGAATTGGGACCTGTTGGTATTTTATTCAGTCTCAACCTGCAAAAATAATGCCCAAAGTCTTAGAAATTGATGTTACACCCTCTGGGAACTTTCAGATTTATGCAAAGACAAACAAAGCCATGTAAATGATCCATTTAATGAGGGATCCTAGGAGTAAGCCATCCAGGGGAAATAATAACATGCATGTCTCCAGTGGAGAACAGTAATATTTTAAACAGCAGTGGTATCCTAAGATGCCCCTAGTCACGTGAGTATCACTTCAGACATACACAATGAATAGATGGGTGACAGCCTTCTCCACATCTCCAAGAAAAGAGAGATAAACAAAATGCCTGGTTTTAAGTTATTTTGTTGTGCCTTGGGTTTTTTTCCCCCAAGAAGGTCTCAGGCAGCAGCTATAGCAGATTGAGATGGCTGAGCATCAGAGCATGACACAACCAGAACCAACAGATTTGTCATTGTCTGATAATAGTAGTCTTGAAAGAAGACAGGCCTATAAAATAACACTGGAACCTTAACAGTATGTGTAGATTGCAGATGAATTAGCGAGAAATGTATATGTGTTTATGTGTCCTAAAAGTTTTCTATCACCTTGTTTATTGTTAGTTGCTATTATTATTATTATTATTGTTGTTGTTGTTGTTGTTATTAGTTATTATTTATTATTATTATCTGACAAAGGAAGATTCAGGCAGCTATACCTTTAAGAGGTTCTGGGAAAAAGCATTTAATACCAGTTGTTACAACATGTGGAGACCTATGTCATGCAATGCAGAGCAGTTAAAATTTACACATTGAATATAACAAATCCCTGTCAGGTTCCTTGGCTGTGAATGATTTTTGACTAACAAAATGTGGGTGAGATAATTTCAGATTTGAACTTGCTGTGATATCTCAAGTTCTCAGGTATGTTCTCCCACCACCCCTAATCCTGAAGAAACCAGCATTTTGGGAAACAGCTGTCATGGGTGACTGGAAGATTTGAATCAAAGTTTGAGTATGCATCCCAGAGTCTGTGTATACACAAAACCATTTTCACTTGAGAACTTTGTAAAATGTGGTCAAGGTAAGTAGCACTGCCCACTGTGAAGGTAAAGTACATTTTCATCCTGTACATCCAGTACATCTCCCCACTATGGAATATTCCTAATGCTTACAGTCTGGGTTTAAATTTCTCTAGGGATAGTATTTTCAATCCATTTATCCTTCTCTATGTATTACCTTTAAATAGTAATACTATTTCTGTATGAAACCTCTGTAGAAATGATGAAACCGAAATTGCTTTACGTGAATGTTAACTATATTAGATATTGATTTCATAGTTATCCTTCCATATAGAGGATATAAAGGCTCATTTCTGAATTCAGTGAGCACCAATAGGGCCAAACACTTCACTGAAATGTTCTGTGGAGGATCAAATCCCAAATGTCTCTTAGCACTACTGAAGTTTTGTCATTCATTGTACTATTTCCATTTATATTAAGATGAATTGAAATTCATTATTCTTTTCATTTTGGAGACTGGATTTTTTTTGGTGTCACTGGTTCATTAACAAATTGAATAAACCATGGATGGAATTAATAGAAAGTTAATGCATTTTCTGTCAAATAAAGTAAGATGTTCAAATTTTAGACATAGCAGAGTTATTTGCTTGGAAACTTTGTAGGAGGACAGAGGAAATAGAGACAGCTGAACTGCCACAAAGTCATTGTAATTTGAGATTTTCCTGGACATTTGTTAGGAAAGCTGTAAACAGGATACAGTGTTCTGCAAACTTAGAAGCTGTATTTTAAAGACTCCTATGACATAGCTCAGTGATTTAACATAGTTGAAATAAAATAGTAAATTAAAACAGACACAGAAGGGTAGAACAGGGAATATTAAAAATTTACATCATCTTGGAGTATTTATCCACACACACTATGTTTTCAGTAACTTTAAATAACTGCTTTGGCAGTTACTCTTTTCCTGCTGAGTGTGAGGTATTTGAAACTCATTTACTGAAAGTTGTGTTTTGTGGATTTCCACAGATAATAGGCGTAATTCTACCTTACCAAAAATACCACCAACTGGCTGTCATATGAGTTTCTGAAAAGCCATAATAAATCTCTCTTGTCTGTTTTCATATGAACTTTGGGCTGAATTACAGGCTGCACATTATTTTTCTCTCTGTGACCTCACTAATTCTCCTTGTTCAGAATTTAATAAGCGGTGACTCTAAGCACCCATGGGGGTTGCAAGTTTGCACAAATTAAAACTTGCTGACATTGCTGCTTGTGAACCTCCTCTTGATGGGTGCTGTACTGCAGCACTCTCTCAAATGTTGCCCATTTCAGTCTAAACAGAAAATGTGCCGCACACTGATGGAGATGGTTAGCAACTCACCATATCAGCTGTGTGGTGAAATATATAGATAACTTAAGAACCATATACACTGGGGTGAAAATGCAGCATTTGAAACCTATTCATTATTATTGAACCTGTTATAAAACATAGACTTCACAACATAGTGGATAGTGCATCATTACTCATGTTTCAATGGCAAAGAAATGACAAAGAAATAAGCTGGGGGGAAAGTGACCAAAATCATCCAGAAAACTAAAGACAGGTCTGGGAATAAGGTTCATATTTTCTGAGTCTTTTCCTCAGCACATTATTGACTAGACCAGTAAGTTTAAATTGTAAACTCCATGTGAAATCTGAACCCCACTTACATTTGTCTAAACCTTGACAGTGTCACAGGCACCAAAAATTCTTCAAAGAGATCGTATATCTCTTCTCGCAGTCCCTGAGGAACTTTGCTGAACATCAAGACACATGGGAACAACATTATAATTCCCACTTAGATGGTGACATGCAGTTACAGAAAGACCTAAAGCGTGGTACCACTAGTCCTCCTTGACCCAAATAAAGATGAAATGAATAGTCCAGTGCTAAACCATATTACCTCTTTCTGCTTCTATAGAAGGCTTTTGACTGACATAATTCCTCTCAAGGATGAGCAAAGTCAAGATTAATTAGGACTTCCAAAAACACAACTTATGCGTCTGTGTTAAATGTATAATACAGGACGGCCGCATAGTGCCTGCTCCTGGCCTGTAATCCTCTCACCAGATGAACTTGCCCAGCCAATTTAGGGAGACAAAGACCCACAGCATATTAGTTTCTGTTTAAATAAAATTGACCTGCTAGTCCATTGCTACCACTAAAGAAACAAGTTATAGTTTCAACAAGCCTGAGTCTAATATCTTTCCTGAAGGGTAAACATATATTAATAAATGTCTCTCAAAGAATGAAATGAATGAATTAACCCCAAGCATTGATGAGTTCTGCTACAGGTTGTGATCCAAGTTCCTCAAAAGCTCTTTGAGGAGCCTTTTCTGATTTCCTGTCATTTTAAAAGAAATAAAAGTCCACACTCTGTATTACTTTTTCTTTAGGTAAACACATTTTTATTCTGCCATAAAGAAATCTCCTCCTGCCATTTTTCCCTGCTGTGAACAGCAGCCTATCAAAAAAATAAAACCTTAAAGGTCACATTGGAAACAGGACGTATATTACAGTTTCAGATACAAGTCTCAAAGACCTGAGAAGTGCTTCATTCAGATTCATAAAAGCTACAGCCACTTGAGAGGAACTTCAATTTGTTGACATTAAATCTTTCTTCAACCTTCCAAATGATTATCTGAAAGGAAGGATTTCTCTTGCAGTGTTAACTACACAAGCATGCCTAGATCAAGCCAATTAAGTTTTGCCAATAGAGCAAGATTACTTGAGTTTTCAAATGTGGGGGGAGATTTTATAAGTCACTTTTAAGAAAGGAAAGAAAAGAATACCACTTGGTAAAACATACAGAGTTTATATTTCAGTGTTTTATGAGTAGATATGGTCTCTAATTCTCTGAGGCACGGTGATTTTTTCTAGCAATTTATTTTGTATAGATGGAGTGACTACACAGATCTATAAGTGAATGTACATGTTTTTTGCTTAATCTCAGAAGTAGCTGTGATTTGCATGGTTTACCTGAATTAGTGTTGAAGTGACCAGCTCAGAAGTGTGACAGCCTCCAGCTCAGGGGGATGATTCTCTTTGCCTCTGAGCCCATTCTTGCTATAAGGTAGTCATGGCCCCATGCATTGTTTCATTCATTGCTGAAGCACCCAAGCTATGATGAACTTCAGACTCCTGTCCTGGCTGAGACTGGTGTGGTATTCTCCCACAGAAAAAGGCAAGACAGGGAAGTCCTAAAGACCCTATGGGAATAATGGTGTAGTTGAAGCACCAGCAAGAATTTGCTGAACTTTTTGTCCATAGTGTTAAAGAACAGGATCTGCTGAATGATGGATCACCTTCATATTTGACTCATTTCTTTCGTCTGGGATGGCCCTCTTCTAACGGTGTGAAAGGGTTTTCACAGGGTTGGTGTTGTGTGTGATGGAAATCATACACAAAGATCTTCTCAGATCCTATTCTATCTGAAATAGCCCACACAGGTGGCATTACTGCACTGTTGCTGGCAACAAGAGACAGAGGATCAGACTTTGAAGAGATCAGCAAAAACAAACAGGGCACAGAGTACTGTGCAAGAGTGACTGAAGAACTGAGTATCAGAGTACTTATTTAGCTTTTATTGTCCTCAGTACTCAGTTTCAGGTTTTAATTTTATCTTCCACTGTAACTTCATCTCAAGTACATTAAAAATACACAATTAAAAAAGGATCATAAATTAAAAAAAATAGGAAACAATCATTATATATATAAATTATACATATATAATATATATAAAATTTTATGTACATATATAATAAAAAGCCGTTCTCTTATCAACAGTGATGGTAATACATAGAAAAAGGAAATGTGTTTCCATAGCCTACTGGTTAGCAAACCTAACTAAAACCAGGGTTTATTAAGTCATTGTTCCTAGCATTACTGCAGGCTATAGAACTCCCTATCCCTAATGTGGTTTCAAAGAATCCTAGACAAAGAGTGAGACACACATGGCCAAAATCTGCAACGTGAGACCAGATTAAAAACCTCTCAGCACTTCTCTCTATATGTCTAATTATTTACCCTCATGTCAGGAATACTTGAGACCATAAATGAATTAAGTATTCAGGTCCTTGGAAAAAAAATTGGTTATTATTTCCCAGTGATTCCAATTTGTGCTTGGTGTGTCTCAGCCTAGCACCTTTTCCCCGACTTGGATTAATGAACTGTTGTCTATGGGTGCCTCTCCACTGGCATTTCAGTTCAGATCTGGTGCAACCTTGTTGAAGTAAATCTCCCCCATCTCCTCCAGTCTCACGTTGGTGCACTTTCAGATACGTCTGCAGTCATTTATTTCATAGAGCTACATCAACTGGACAGAAAAAGTAACGTTTGGAAGCGGAAGAGGCAGGGAGGGAGATGGAGGAGGGAGAGTCAACTAGCAAAATGCCTTAATAGTAATGAACTTTCCTCATTGAGCCATAAAAAAGCCCTCTTCAGTGTCCAACAGCACATACCATAAGACTGGTAGGATATGAATAATATATCCTTTCAAGCAAATGGATTCTTGGAAATAGACTTTGTCAACAATCTTCACAGGGATAGGCAAAGGTAAGATTTGCCTCCATTCTCTATTCCTGCCAATGTTCTGCACACAGCTTCTCCCCCCCTACCCAGGGATTAAAGCCAGAGAAAGCAGAATGAAATGCAGAAAGATAAGAAAAAGCCAGTGACTTTGATACTGCCTGAGTGTTCTTTTCCTTCATGTGTTCGGGAAAATCGAGTGCCACAAAAAATAGATAATGAATTAAAAAACCCAGCAGTAAAAAGCATTAGATAAAAGACTTCTTGATCTTTTTCACTCTAACTTCTGTGTGAAAAGTAATGTTCCATCTCTCCCTACTTAATAAAGACACAGTAAGCAAAAGACTGGCCCTGAAGCAAAACTCTCCCTTACAGTATGTTTTACAATGCTTCATCAAGTATGGTCTCAGAGAATGGGCATTGTACCCAGAGCTGAGCAATTTCTTGCCTTCCATGTCTGTGCCTAATATATTTAGCATGTAACTGTTGATGGCCTTGCCTAAACCTTATCTACATGTCACATCAACAAGGATTGATATAGTGGCACATTAAAGCTTTGTTGCTATCGCCTAAAGGAATATTAAAGCAGAAGCCCTGAGGAGATATAAAGGCAGGACTTTTCTTCTTGGTTCCACCTGAAGCTTTAGCAAGAATCTAGTCTCAAGTGACTTGTTCATAAAAAGAAACTTCCTCCCATGGCAGAAGGAGAACTCCACAACCTCTGGGTTTTAAGTCTCTTTTCTATACAGTAAAGATACATACATATGAAAAAAAATCTTCAGAGAAAGGATCTCTGCCATTTGGCAGTGATACATCAAACTTGATATTTGCTGAAGTCTTCAGAAGTTACTCAAAACAACAAGAAAAGAAAACCGTGTATTTTAGACTCTCCTATTTGCTAATGTGGCCTTCAGAGGCTGAGCTGGGTGTGAATTGCTGCAGTTGCGGTAATTCTATTTTGAGGACAGTCTTTTTCTGAAGACAAAGTAGTAACTGCTAGGAAAGTGTAAACCGCTTTTTCTCACCTTGGTGGGATATTAACTAGGAACTCCTATTGTGATCAGTCCAGAGTCAACATTGTTAGCTGTAGTTTTTCTCATCTCAGAAGAAAAAGGGCTCTTGGCTATGAAAAAGCATAGCAGAGGAAGAGGGACTACCACATTATAAAATCTTCGTAATCTCCCATGGACAGTGCTTCGTATTTATAGTAGCACCAAAAGACAAGTTTGTGCAGGCCAGAGTTTGGGATAGCACTTTTTTTGTTTGGTTGGGTTTTGGAATCCTTTATTTTCTCAACCAATTTAACCTTGAGACACCATTTAAAGGATAATCCACATTTGTCTCTTTCCTAAGCCAAATGAATATTCACAACTGGAAACAAAAGAACATAGAGGATTAACTCAGAAACAGCCTTTTAAATCATGAATGATGAGGAAATACGGAAGGATATGAATAGCTATGAATGAGCTGCTCAGCTTCACAATGTAATTGAGAAATGTTTGAACTAGTCAGAGATCTACTGTCACAGTTTTTAAAAAATGAGGTTATATAAAATAGGACAGAAAAATACAGATGTACCTCCTGGGTGTTTAAGGAGGGTAACAATGGAAATTGTTATTCTGGGGGACAGGGAACACACACAGTATATATTACTTTTCCCCTAAAAAGTCAAACTCACTGGTGGCCAAGGGGTGCATCAATTTATCCATGGTGTAAAGTCAGAGTAGTCTATGGCGTTGTTTTAAAAATTCATATAGTCCATTTCAATGCTATGGATTTGATTTGTAGGTGTACAGTTTAACATATGTTTAATCAGACTGAAAATGCAAATGACTCAAAGAAAGACAGTCAGAGCAACTCAAAGGGCAGCAGTTGGTTGTTACATGGTTTTGCTGTAGAATTGTAAAACCAAATAATCACAGCTTTGTTATAAAATTCTGCATGATCTGAAACAAATCATTCATTTTGTCTCATTGTCGATTTCTCCATCTGTGCAAGGGGAATCATGATGCTCAGAGAGTATGATGAGACTGAATCCATTCAATTTGGAACTGTAACCTGAAATCTTTTGAGAAAAATTTATTTATTGCACTAAGCTTGCTATATTTAAGTAATATTTATATTCAAATATATCAAGTATTTTTTTATCCAGAGATTTATTCACTAAGATTATGATGCTGCAAGTTGATCTGCACTGAAGTCTATTTAGAGAAGCATGGAACGTCTCTATGCCCATGGTGTTGCTTTAAACTGGAGTAGCTACTTCCACATAACCCGCCTGCAGAAGTGTTTCCACTTCACCCCACGTTTCAGCAGGAATCTGCAGCCTGACAGTGTTATTTGCCTTTCTACTTACAAAAGTATAACATGGGTGGCTGCACTTTAACAGGATTATTGTCACCCCATTTTGAATCTCTCCATATGATTGCTGAACCTATTGTTTCAGCCCTCATAAATAGAAGGAACAGAGGGAGGATGAGAGCCACGGGGGCTGTATTTATACTGTATAGTGGAGCACACTGCAGATATTCCTTAACTGCTACTGGCTAAGTCTGCCCTCGCGCTGAAAATAATTGTGTTGACACAGAATGGGTTTTATGCTGGTAAAAGATCTTATCTTGGAGTCTCTTCATTCTTGTCTCAGGCCTTGTGATAGGATCTGGGCTGCAGCACTGCAGCTGGAAGAATGATCTGCTGAGCGTGAAGTCTCCATCACTGTACGCTGCAGTGAGCCAGACACAGCCCATCAGCAAACGGCAACGCTGAGCAGCAGCCAGAGACGGGCAAACTGCATTCTGCACTTTCACTGGGTGGTGTCTCCGAACTGCAGTTGAGAAGGAGCATGACAGTGTCCACACAGTGTAGCAGTCTGAACAAGCCTGCAAAACCTGCTAGAAAGCTATTAATTTGTGCAAAGTTGTGCTAACGCTGAAGTGCATTCTTCAGTCCAAGCTAGTATGTTCAGTTGTCTGGTGCAACACGTGTCCCAGGCCAGGACCTCTGCTCTGCCTTCCCTGCAGCACGTAGACCTCAGACCCTGGCTAGATACAGGATTGAAGTTTGCAGGTTTCACATCTTGTCCTATTTGCTGAAAATATCCCAAACTAAGGACAGATTGATATCCCCTTAATGCTCCTTGATTACTCTGGGTGCCCCCAGGTGAGACACAATACCCAACATGTGACTGTTCGGTTTTTCCATTAATTTTCAGGTTTCCTTCCAGACCGGCCTGTGAAATTAAGAATACATAGAAAATTGCAGCTTTCCTGCCTTCTCTACCTGTAAAGAAAATATTTTCACTATTCTTTAAAGGATAAAGAGAGTAGGAATCTGCAAAAACAACTGGCAGTTTTATAATATTTAATTACATAAAAACTATGGTTTTATTTCACTCACTGAAGTTGGAACAAGTTAACATTATCTTTAATCTCTTACTCTCTCAGATTTTTTCACCCTGAAGGTTTCTGGCAGAATAAGGAAGGAGTTCAAGTCCAGTATAAATAAAAGTTTTATTTGGGTGACTTTCAGGAATCAGATATGTGGTATAGAATGAAGAAAAGCTAGAAAATGTCCAAATAAAGGCTTTAAAAAAAAAGGGTCATATTCTTTCTGGGGAATAAAGTGGTTAGGATTTGAAAATTTTACTATTTGTCTGGCTTCCCAATTTCACCTTCACTGACTTTGTTTTTCCTGCACTGTTCCAGAGCTCTCTTTCCCATGGATGATTCATTTTGTAGATTATATAAGATTTTATTTTACAGTTCTCATATTAAAAAAAAAAAAAAAAAATTGAATGCATGGCAAGGGAACAGATAGACCTTTTATATTTCCAGATTCTTTACAGATGTTTTCTTTAATGCTGCCTTATTTGCCAACATTGTTTCCTAATTTCCTTTTATTATTATTTTTTATTTAATAGCTCCTTGCACCTGCATATCTGAAAATACTGCAACATGGAGTGACATAGCCATAACCTAAATCTGTGAATAGGAAACAGGCACAAGGTGATAGTCACTTGCCAAACATTGCAAGGTTGTCCAGTCATAGAAGTACAATCTAGCACGTTATCTGTTGCAAAACACTGGAAAACATTGTACTTCTCTGCTGGTAGCTGAACACTTCAGAGCTGGGATGGGTTCACTCACTGTATGTCTGAACAATTTCTGGAACATGGAACTGGGATCTCTAGGTGCTAATACGGTGCTAAAACATAATAATCACAGTGATTACAACTGGTAACATACAGTAGCTTTTTGAAGTAGCTTTTAGGTATTTTTGCCTACATTCATCTTTCAATGTACTAGTGTTTTGCAGTTCTCCCAGCAAGAAGGACGGATCAGTCTGTCCGGACACAGGAAAAGTCCTTCTCTGCTACAGACTTCCCATGGCAACACCTAATGTGTGCTATGTACTGCAGAGGTGCTCCTGCCTCTGTGGCTCTTCTTTCTCACAGGAAAAAATCCGGCTTGATGTGGAAGGATGATGTGGGCAGGATGGAGTCTTTTTCCAAGAGTGAGATGCACTTCTGTATCCTGCAATTGAAACTACTGAATAAAGTGTGTCAGTGACCTGGTTTTGTCCTTTATCTGCCCATAGCTCAGCAGTCTGCCACTGAAAGGGGAAAATTATATTTCCCTATCTTCTAGTAAGTGGGACCATGAGGTATTAGAAACAGCAGCAATGGATGGTATATCACTTAAGGACCTGAAATAGAAAGACTGTTAATTTTAGGAACATTGTCAAATATTTTAAATCAATATATAGAATATCCATAGAAAATCCTTTTTAAATTCATATTTTCAATACTAATTCTAAGAGATATAATCAGTCAAAAAATCAAACCATACTATATGCCTTTAAGGTCTAGTAAATATCTTAAGTTTTAGTTATGATCATTATACACATGAAGCCAGACCGACTGCACAAAGCTGGCAAAAGAAAAAACAAACAAAACACAGTTTTCCCACCACCTCCTGCAAAATCCCAAAATACAGATTTTATATCTACCTAAACTTTTCTTGGATAGATATCTGTGAACAAACTTGTGGAAATTGCAGTTAGTTTTGATGAGCTGCAGGACGGATGCATAGAAGGAAGGAGGGAGGGTGGGAGATTGTGCTGAACTTCACAAATAAAAGTTTTATGCTAATTCATTAATGTTATGCAAAGAGATATAATAAATAATAATTACAGAACTATCAGTGTCTGTAAATAAAACCATGCGAAAGAAAAGAGGAGAAATTTGCTCCCTATCATCTTCATAACGAATGAATCTCTCATCTCTCCGATTAACACTTTCTGTCTTCTGCCCTTTAAAGATCAGCTGGATAAAATGACTCTGCCTTAAACATGGATGGGAAGACGTGCCTTGTGGCCTGTATTTCCCTTGTTTTAGATGACACAACTGCCTGTGAATACAGCCACAGGTCTGATTGACATGACAGTACCTAAAAACTAAACAGAAGCAAATTGCTGCCCAAAGGCATCGGCAGTCAAAAAATTGTTGGTAATTACTCTTGAAGTTAGAAATTCCTCCAGGAATATCTTCCTTATCAAACAATTAAAAATCACAAGTTAGCAGACTAAAGTTTGGTTTCTTCGAACTATTTTGATTGGTTTCTGCAATATTTCTCCATTTTCTGAGATGTTCACACTTTCTTTCCATTTCCCTTCCTTTTTCTTCCTTTATGAACACAGACTTGTTACTAGCTCTGTTACAGTGGAGTTTTGGGATATATGACAAAATGTTCCTGCAGCACATCAGGGAAATGCAGCTAGTGGCTCCAGATGGGCGGAAAGCCGTTGTGGGCTGGTTTTCCCTTCCTCACCCAAAATACAAAACATGCAAATTCACTTTAAAATTTGCATTTCTTTGGTCAGTTTAGGGTTTAGTTTCTCCTTACACGCTTCTTAATGTGCAGAGGGATGATGGCAGAACCACCTGAAACTGTAGCATATCTATACCACAAGTATTGTATCTGCAGTCACCATCAGTATATCGATGTATCAGTACTCATCTGATACACAGGTGTTTGATGCAGCAACCTGATTTTTTTCCTCCTTTCCGTAGAAAAGGATATGCATATTACATTTCCAGCATAGACAAAGTCAAGATACTGCCACATATAAAATATTTTCAAGAGACTGAATTTTTAATTACTTCTGAGCAGTACAGACAGGTGTGTATCAAATGTTTCCTTTCAACCCACTGCCTCCATGGCCACCAGGATCCACAGTCCCAGGAAGCCTGAATCAGCTCCCCTTGCTGTCATCGTAATCATCTGAAACCAAGCCTGTAGCACACTCCTAATTCACACTCCTATTGCACAAACAGCAATACAACAATTTTAATTAAGGGGATGTAATTGTATGTTTCAATGAAGAGGGATGAACTTAAGCACTTGTGAACTTTATGCATTTGTTTCTCTCCTGACAGGACCCCAGTGCTTTTGATCCTTGCTGGAGAGAATGCAGGATACGAGTGGTGGCAAAGATGCTGTTTAAAATCATCATTGCAGTTAGCTTTAATGAGTCATCAGCAGCACTTCTTTAAACCTATCACACTGACCTTTCCCTACACGTTTCCTCTTTTTGCGTTAACAGCATTTTTACTTAATACCTTGTTAAAAAAAGGCTGTGGAGAAGGATTTTAAAGCTTTCCTTTTAATTCTAACAATGAAATACAGGTATTTCACTTCTAAAACCTGCTGACAGTATAAAACGTGCGACTGTAGTGAAAAAAGACACTTTGTCAGGATGGCACCTTGACAGTGCATATGTATGAGCCTACCTTAGTGATTTCCTTGTCATGTTTGTTTAGTCTAACGGTCCGGAGCAAGGTTCTCTCTTCCATTTGTTTGCTTAGTTATTCCCAGTCCTAGGAGGTCAACAGGGTGACTAATTCTTGAAGAGTATCAAAAAAATAAACCAATCCAGACTATAGTAGTGCCAATCATACCAAACCTAGAAATACTTAAGACTGTTTTTTTCCTTTGATTTTGAAGGTATGAATGATCTGATTTCACTCTTAGCACATGTGCATCCAAAGTAAAATAAGCTATGTATGGGCAGAAGCTGAAAATAAGAAAATGAAAATAAGAAAATTAAGAAAAAATATTAAAAATAAATAGGAAAAAAAAGGCACAAAACAGGAAACTGTGTCATATACAAGGTGTTGGTGATGCTGGGACACAACTGAATTCTGACATTTTGTCTGCAGTTGCTAAACAGGTTATAACTTCCTAATTTGCAATTTGTACAAGCCTTTCCACCAGAAATTTGCATATGAAAAATATATGTACAACTGTACTGAAATACTTCATAAACTCATATATTTGCCAATTCTTGTTCTTATTAAAAATTCAGAAAAAGAGGAAAATATTTAATTTCAAAAGTTTTTTAAAACAAAATGTTTTAGTTTTAATCAATATTAACTGTCCCTTGATGCCTGTACAGTCATTGATTGCGTCTGTTTTTAGAGCTGTCAGCAAACAGAAAAAACTGTTATTCATGCAGCTCTAATTATAGAAAATGCATATACAACTGAGAAAACCATACACACTTAAGACAATTATTTGTGCTTGGACTTCTTCAACCACTTTTCTGAAGGACTAACTCTTTCTATGTGCATAATTTTATTCCGGAATATATTTTTTGCTATTGTTTGGGTACTGGTCTAATAGTATCACACCCTTGCAAGGTAGAAGAAAAAACAGAAAGCAAAATTAGTGTAAAACTGTGAATTTGCTATCTCAATAAATCTTAACCCTAGAAAACCATTCTGCAGTTGTTCTATTCTGACGTACCATCTTACAGGATCAAGTGGACATAAATAATAGTGAGTAAATTCCTCCCAGTTGTGAGGTAGGGATATATAACACTCATAACCTGAAGGTGGGCTTGTGGGCACTTGTGCTTGTGCAGATGCTCACTTAGGCATACGTAGTACTTTCGCTCCGCATTTTTATTGGCATCAATACCTGTTTTTCTTTCTTTAGCAGAATTTGAATTAGGACGGGCGGGCAAGTGGAAGTCGTCAGGAATTTTTTTCCTAGGCCAAACCAGCTTTTGAGTAGTCTTCTTGCCCAAGTGCTCATTAATATCCATTACTCATTACCAACTTTTCATTAATACCTATTTCTCTTCTTATGTGTTTACCACATAAACATATAGTCCTCTCAGTTTGGAGCCTGCCAGATTTCCAATGACATGGGACATTACAGGTTTCTTTGGTTCTAAAGCCTGTGAGAGGTCTTCTCGGCCTGCCAGCTGCCTTCGTCCAGTTGTAAAAAAGTGAGAGGAAAAACTCTGAAGTATAAAGTTTCCAAACATTTAGCTCCTGGCCCCTCATGCATTTTGACTATTTGGTAAGTTTGCAACTGTTCAATGGTTCCAGTGAGTGCTCTGAGCCATCCCTACAACCAGTGATGGTGGTGAGGACGGATGTGAGGCAGAGTTGGGCTTTGATAAACAGCTCCCAGAAGGCTGTTAAATAGCATCCTGCCTGAAGGCTCATTTATTTTGCATCTCACTTTGTGAAGCCGCATTACAGCACTTCTTTCAAAGTACCGTCCTGGAAGGACAGCAAATGGATCATCTGACAAAGTGCAGGAGCTAAGAGCTTTCTGTTCACATCAACCTAAAAGCAAAGGTTTTGCAAAGGACTTTCTCTGGGCATCCACGGTGACATAACACACCACTTCAGAGCAGCAGCCTTTCCTCCAAATCTCCACAGGGATCAAGTGGGAGGATTTACTATCACAAACATTTCTGATGCATGTTTGAAAGTCTCAAACATAGGCAATTATCTAAAGATATCCTCATTTACTCTTCACAGAAATGCTTTCCAGCAGGCAATTCCCCAGATCCGCCTCTACAAACATGGCTGCAACACATCTTAGGTAACACTTTTCCTTCTGACGAGAGATGTGTGAGCACAAGTGAGAATTTTCATAGGCTACTTTCTTAAAGATTTATAACACAATCTCAATGCAAACATCAGCCTGCTTATTAAAGCATAACTGCGAGAGGGAGGAGTCAAGGAACAAACAGAGTATTGCAAGCATACAATTATGAAAAACATTTTCTAATTCAGAAATAAGGATTTACTGAACTTTTTCACAGGGAAATAAAATTAAGTAACTTTCTCTGAGCAGTCAGTAGTTTCCATGCAGAGAATCCAGGATATCTGGTCTGTGAAGGTGAAGATGTCAATCCATTTCCTTTCATGTGACACATCTCAGTGGTCACCTGTGAGGAATTTTGAACTTGTTTGGTTGCGATGAATGATGGCAGTGAAGAAGATGGGAGAGTATAATCTCATTCACACTGCCCCTATTTTCAAAATGTTATTTTTAAAAATCTGTTTAATTTATCTAATTGGTCACAAATCTTATTCAAATTTGCCAAGGCAAATGTCTGCCTTTTTTTCCCTTTGTTGCTTATCAGATAGCAGGCAAAACATGAACAGAGGGGTGTGTCAGGGCTGGTCTGTGAGATGCCTCTTATATATTCAATTGTTTGACTCAGGATTTCTAAAAGTATTTTTATCCTGGTCTTTCCACATATACCTGAAGAGTATAGCCATATTTTGCAACTGGTCGAGATTCAAATGTGGAAGACTTGTCATGATTTTAAGTTAACTTTTCAAAATATTTATCTGTAATTGATAATCTGTTTATTGAGTGATACCTTCAGGACTTTATTCTTCCAGTCTAAAGTCTGAGTTATCTAAAGGTGCTACTAAATACATCTAATGAGCAAAAGCCATCTGTGTTAATTAGCTGGGTGAGCAGGGTGCCCAAAACGCGATGGAGGTGAGTCCATGATGCAGCCATATAGCCACTTATGGTATCTCAGATGTGTGGGGATGGCAACTTCCATCACAAGAGCACTGCTGAGTAGGATTGGAGATAACTCCTTAAACCACACTGCAGTATGCCTGCCTATGCCATTTGCCAGACATCAAACTGTAAATGTGGAACAATTATTTAGCAAACAGAAAGATCTCCATAAATGAAGCTTTTGGTCATTTCTTCAGTCTTTAATTTACAGTAAATAATGTTCAATCAGATTAAATCAGAGTGGAAAGCAGTAATACTGGGGCTAAACTTAAATTAAGTACTTCTGGAGAGATGAGTAAATACGTTATGGTTTATTAGGTGTTTATTATTGGACAGAGATTGAAATGTCAATGTTAATTTAATCTAGATTTTATTGTTGTTGTTGTTATTAATACTATCATTATTATTACTATTCATTAACCGTTATGTTCTAACACTATTTCTGTAATTCTGGATCTATCAAACTCAAAGTTTTTTGAAGGAACAGATATAGCACTTGAATCTCTTCCTTTCAAAAAATACTTCAGTCTGCTCTGTAGGTAGCAGAGAATGTTCAAGCACACATCTATGCCATGACTTTGAACACACATTTTCAAATATCAGTGTTGAAAGTCAAACATCTAAATTCCAAGTGAACAGATTCCTCAGGTTTTTCTGAAAATGATGAGTCACTTAGGATTTGGGAGTAACTCTTCTAAAAATTAGAAAATCTTCATTCCTGAATTCCTAAGGAAAGCAACAGAAATCAGGCTTGCAAGATAAGTGGATACTTTGGGAAAATTTTGCTTTAACAGTTTCCTTTAGCTGCCCAAGCTTGAGGACATTAACTCATAATAGCCATCTTCCAGGCAAAGCATTCAGAATCTGTAATATAGCATTTGGCTGACTCAAGCTTGTCTCTTTCTGTAACAGAAATTGGCTTCCCTACTACCCCGTGACTTACCATCACAGTGGTAAACACTCTCCAGAACCCTTTTGAAAGGGATGATTCATCCCTGGAGTATTTTTAGGAATTTGTTAACTTGCATTTAGCTTAGTGTGCTGGTAGCCAATAAACAGAGTGAAGACAAGCTTTGAGTAGTCACACATAAACCATTTTGAATGCTATAATTGTACTCCATTATCTTGGTCTGTAGACTGAGTCATCTGCTGGTTAAGCAGAATGGAAAAAACAGCATAAGACCGTTGCTACAACAGGCAGTTTGATAAAATGTTAAAGAAATCAGTGCTAGCAACTGGATTATATTTATCTTCCCAGGATTACACCTGCTTGTTCCAGGCAAAACTTGCAATACATGTTGATTTTTCCAAAGTTTCTGAAGTCTTATGTGTGAATATTACACGAATCTAAGTGCCAATATCAGAGAAAAAAATCAGTCTAATATACTAACATACCTTTTTGAGCAAGTTTGACTCCAAGCAGTACCCACTCTATGTCTTGTATTTCAATCCATCTGAAAGAAAAAGGAAACAGAGCAGGCACTGCCTGTTGTACGTGGCTGGGGACCCAGTTTTTGCTAACACTTGGAAGTATGCCCAAAGCGGGGTGGGGAAAGGGCCGGGGTGGGGGGGGAGTGGAATAAAAAAAGAGCAAGAGAGTGAGAAAGAGAGTTTATTAGTAGCTGACCACCAGTACAAACCAAGTGCAAATCAGAAACAGGTTTTGTAGCAGTTAGCCTAACAAGCAGGTAATAAGTAAGTGAGATTTTACACCGTCCTTGGGACTGCAAAACAGAAACCAGCTTTTGGCAGCCAGATTAGGGGAATGCCACTTCACAGAGAATGGAAAGTGATGAGTTACAGGAACTTGGCACACTGATTGGATCATCTCATCCTCCCACTCAAAGCAATAAGACCCTGGCACCCTAGTTTACGCAAATATCAGAAACATGATCTTCACCAAAGCACACATGTATTAGAAGCCAGTGACACAGTCTGTCATGTTCCTCTATAGAGAGTTCTCCTTCAGCGCATGTCACTCAACTGTCTGGCTACACTACGTGTAATGAATTAAGCCTGCAAAGTAAACATTTAGCTGTTTGGAAAATACGAACAATTTTGCTTTTTCTGTTGAAGATTGCTGAATCAGTGAAAGCAAAATATTTTTCAGAGATCACAGTGAAATTGCCCTAGAAGACAGATAGGGTTTTGATGGATCTGCTCATGCCAAAAATGTTTCAAAACCCTCTAATCACATGCCAGGGTACCTGCTGAGTTCTTTAACACCTGATTAATGAATAAATGAACAGGTGAGAGGACAAAGACCCTTGGAGTCTCTCTCCTTTACAACTTGCCTGAACGTTTCCAGGATTTTCAAATTCACAGGTCAACAGATGGGCTCATGTGGATTTAGGAGCCTGGAAACTCTGAAAGCGTCGTAATTGCCGCCCTGGCTCTGCAGTGACCATGAGAATTTCCAGATTCTCAGAAAATGCTGCTCTCCATCTCTTCACTTTGGGCATAATGAAATATTCATTGAGCCAAAATAGACTGTCTCTATGGTTTAGTAGTTTAGGAGCCCACCTGATTTAAAACAGGGATTTGAATCCGAGCTGATGGATGCCTTCATACTAAAATACCAGTTGGCACAGGAACTAGGATTCAGATTACTGTCCTAATTATCAGCCTATATAACAACTTTAATGCCTTGATGAATATTTTATTATGAAATGTAAAATGGAATAGAATAACAGAAGCGACGGAAGAAGGCACCCATCTCAAGTACAAAGTTTCATACATCATTCAGGAGTCATAAGGGTTTAAATCCTTTCTAGCAAAAGGAACAGAAACCAAGTCCCCTAATCCTGTATTGCTATTTGGTGTTTAGGCAACCACGTGCTCCTTGTTACGCCTGGAACTTTATTATGAGTGTTTTAGTACAAATTTGCAAATAGTTTTGCTTCCCATTACATCATATTTTTCAGATCATTAGCTCTTAGCTAAAGAAACAAGATACAGTGCAATCTTAGATCTAGTACAGATTCTATGAGAAATCAGAAGGTGATAACAATTTAGTTATGTAATGTTATGTTAAAAACAATCTTGCAATTTAACCACAACAGTTGTTACTCACATAATTTAAAGCAGTAAAAAATAAAATGTTGAGACACTGACTGCCATGATAATGAACCAACACTATCCAACAGCTAATTTATTACAGATATTTTTAATTATTTATTTAATGTTTACATAGACATGTATGCATAAAATATCTGCTCCCATCAAAAACTACTTGTGAGGATTTCATTTTGTGTTACATGTTCTTTGACAGTAGTCTGTTGTATGCCAAACTTGCTGAAATTTCAAGCCTGCATTTAAGATGAAAAGCTTTCTATTAGAAAAAGCCATCTGCAGATACACATCAGAAAAAGCTGATGTTCCCTCAGGTTCTGTAGGTCTATGTCACTTGACAGAGGTTATATATGATTATCATCACCAGCTTTACTGTTACTGCTCTGTATGTTGTGAACAAGATGACGTGCATTAAGAGAATGCTTCTTCAAAGACTTTCTGGAGTTAATGGTGCCTATTAACATAAAGAAGAAATAGTATTATGATAAATATTAAAGGTTTTCTGCTCGTTTGTTTCTTCCTCTGCAGCGAAAGTTGTCTCATTAATTTCACTAAGACAAACACAGATTCTTCCCATGGTATCATCCAAGGAGGCACTGACCAAAATGATACCAGATGCTTTTCAGCAATTCTATTTGAAACACTTTTTCTGTCAAAATTAACAAAACAGAGTTGGGGTTGTCTGTTGAAGGAGCAGCGATATGAAAGCAATGCTGCTACCTGATATTCCTGTTGGGATTTCTTCAGTGTAAAATCAACTTCAACACACTTTCTAGAGCGTGACACAGAGGGGTAAGGGCAGCAAAATGGTAAAAAAGGACAGAACTGAAATGTTAACAGAAGCAGAAGAAATAAAAACCCAGGAAGTATTTGGTAGTATGAAATGAAAGCCTGACACCCAAAGGCTAAAAAAGAACCACTGCAAAGCTGGCGACAGTAACCACACTGTTGAATTTATACAATTTCAGCATTTTTTTGGTTCATTTGCTTTCCTTAGGGAAAATGATTGCCTTGTTTTTCTCTCCAGGAGCAATCCCAAAGAACAGGAAGTGAAAACAAAACTAGGGTGTAATTCGGTCACTGAAGTCAGATCGATTACCACATATAACCCACATTTCAGTGAAAGCACCTCCTAAATATCTACATTTATATCTAGCATATGCACACAGGATATGTATATATCCCTGATAGAGGGGAACAGTGCTGAGAAAGGTCCTGTGTCTCCTTCTCTGGCATCTGAATCATGATCTTTTAGAATACTGTAACACCTACAGAAAATCCAAATTATAATTTCACATTAGGAAGGTGGGAGAAAAAAAAACTCTGCAGTTCCCCACCACAGCACATCAACATATTCCTGATAGGGTTTGCTGCATCTGATTATCCTGCATCTGATTATTCTTGGTAAGGTTTCTTGTCTAGCTGGCATGGGTACTGTGAGAAATTGTATTAAATAAGATGAATCACGGATTGTTTCCTTAGGTTAGCTCTTGTTATACCTTCTTCATAGTTAATAGTAATTAAGATATTACCAGATAACAGTTCACAAAGACTGTTTAAGACCATTTAAGATTATACTGAGACAAAATACCAGACAAAGAAAACACAACGCAAATGTCACTGCAGTTCCCCCTAGCTATTTCAGATGCAACGAGAGTCAGTTTGGGCTTTATTGAAATTATCACTCTTGACCATAAAAATATACAATAAGGTAATTAAGCTTGACAGCAAATGCCAACATAATCAATGATGAAACCTGTTTTCTGGGGAAGGTTGATCCCTCAAATGCTCACTCATTCATGCAACAATGCCACACCAGTCACTCTGTGGGTACAGTTTTACCAGGCTGGCTTCCTGCTTCTTGACTTGTAACCCAGTCAATTCATTGCCTTACATATTTCCTTGACTGACTGCTACTAAAGTAAGAATGGATCATTAGTCTATTTGCATTCCTTCTGGTTTTCATAATTTACCTATATGGCTTTATACATACTTATGATCTCCTTTTTGCTTTTTGTCCAATGTGTCTGACTTTAACAGAATCTTTAAAACACCAATCAACTGTGGTTGACACCCCCTTGTTTAACTCAAATCTCCTCAGTTCCCTTGTGTGTCTGTAACATAACCAGTCTGGCCAAAGCCTTCCATTTCCACCCACAGTAATTTCCAAAATGAGATCATGATTCATTCTGTGGTGCTTTTATTCTGAACATAAACTTATGTTTCAACAGCTTCATGACTGGCACCTACTCTTACAAAGTCTGAAGAACAATTTACAAAGGGATTTCCTTTTAGATCCCTGTTATTTATGAGCTGCATGACATAAGCGTGTAAAGCTCTTTTAAAGAGATAATGGAGCTTTTAGTGAATTTCCCCATTAATTGGTCTTAAAGCATTTCTGGTGTTAATGCAGTTGCAATTATTTTGTAGTGGCCTGGTTTCAGCACCTTAAATTGCTGCTTCTCCTACTGCGTCGAATCCAGGAAGGAAAAAGTAGGGGAGGGGGAAGGAAAAAAAAACACACAAAAAACCAAATGAAGAGAGAAAACTGAATTTCCATTTCTGTATAATTGGGGACCAACTTGAGAATTTGCCATTAGTTGCAAAACTCATTTTCTCAAAGACTGGAAACAAGTGTTTCTAAAAAGCAGCCCCAGTGTGTAGAAGGTTATTTTAATTAGCAAGGACTATCAACACTTATCATAACACCTTAGGAATTGGTGACCTTTCAAATGGCCTTAACATAAGAAGCTGACTTCACAGAGGTATTGCTGTTATTATTTTTAATGTCTTTCAGGGAAATGTTGAAGTACCTTTTTTTTCTTGATTTTGCAAATAAAAAGCGAACATTAGATTATACTATCAAAATGCTGGTTTCTGGTTTGTTCTCTATTTTCTAATGCTACTTAACATTTTCTCTGCTTTTTGACTGCACTGAGTCCTGAGTCAATAATTTCCACAGAATTTGGTTAGAAAACTCACTCTGGAGTAGTACTGTTAAACCATTACTGCATACCTAAAATGAGGATCATTCCTCTTAGATATGTTACTTTACATTATCTAACTAAGCTTTATCTTCCATGTTATTTTACCGGGTATTCAGTACAGCCAGGACTTTGCTAGGTTCTTCTGAAATGTTGCTACACAGTCAGCATGCATTTTTTGCAGCTTTGAACAACTTCAGCTTCAACAACTTCCCATCAGATTTTGTCCCTTCAGCTATTCCCTTTTCCAGATAATTTATGGATAAGTTAATAGCACAGATCACTGAAGTATGCTATTCTTTATTTCATTCCATTGGGAATATTGACAATGTACTATACCTTTTGTTTTCCATTTTTTGATCAAGTGTTTATCTTGTAAGCATCTTCCTAATGACCATTTACTTTTCACCCAGAAAAACCTTCAGCAAGTTAAATTTCCAAATACATTTTGGAAATTCAAGTAGATTTTATGAACCAACTCTCCCTTATCCACATCACTGCTGATCTCACCAAAGAGCTGTAGCAGGTTTGTTTAGGCATAATTAACCTGTAGAAAATCCATGCTTGCTCTTCCCTAATATATCACACATATCATGCTAATTTTATTCTTTACTACAGATTGCCTGATCTGTGTGGTATGGCTGTAAGAATTACAGATTAGCATTTCTTCAGATTTTCCCTGAAATAATTCTTAAAATTTGGCATCATATTAACCACCTTTGAATCCTCTGAGACCTAAGTATTTCTCAGTGAAAGATTGCATGCCAGTTACAGTTCACCTGTTGCAGCCTTGACTTCTCTTTAGGACTTCTGGGTGAGTAACACATGGTTCTGGCAATGTATTCTACAACTCCTTTTTCTCTCACTTCAGTGTGAATCATATTCTCTTTGCTCATACAAAAGTAGAAAGGATCAGGTTTAAGAACCTCACCAGACTTTTTCAAAGTGAGCGAACACATACAGAAGGGTTGTCTGCTCTAGGCACCATTTTTAGTATTTGTTGGACTTTGCATATCTAAGCACTATCATCCATATGCAGAAGGAATAATGAACATGAATTATGAATAAATTCAAGCTTCTGTGAAAAAACTCATCAAAGGATTTAAGTGGACAAGTGCTTTGCTGAGTAAATCTGGTTGTTGATAAATAGGGGAATGTGGGGAATCTGTATAAAACAACTTGGAAAGCTGTTTGGGAGATTCTTGTTCTTCTGAACAGGGTCATATAAAATCATCGCCTGATGCATGTAGAGCTTGTCTGATATAAATGTACAAGAATCTCATATAAAGCAACTGTCTTGAAACAACAGGGTCATTTTACAATAAGCAGAATGAAAGCAGCAGCATTAATTTAGGATATGACAATGGTTCAGCAGTCCACGTGCTTTAAGCGTTTACTGTAATTTGTCAGTGTATCTCCCAGGAGACAAAGGCATGTGGAACGCAGATCTGACTCTTAAGAAAACACTGATGTTATCACAAGAGTTTTCATTTCTTCCAAAGTGCTAAAACAAATGAATGTGCCATCATTTAAAATCAACCCACTCTCATAAATAGAAGATTTAACAATTATGATTTTTTCAATATAAAAGGAACTAGGACTCAAGTCACCCTTCAACATATTCCTACTCACTATTAGCTTTGTAATACCATATAGCTACTACAGAAATTATCTTCTCTAGCATCCTCTCTACTGAAATTCTGTTTTTATTTAATGGGCAGTAGTATTGATTCCACTTCCCATCTGCAGCCCTGCAAATTTATCCCTGTATGTCATCCCTTTCTATCTCCCCAAGGCTGGCAGGAGGATCCAGACAGCAGGATACTAAGGGACGTGCCTGTAAGGAGCTACTCTGTGTGTCTGCCTCGGCATTTCATTTTGTTTTGCTTACATTAACACCCTGGGTGGGAACAGAGAGCTTTAAGCTGTTGTTGAGATTTTCTGCAAGAATGAGAAATTTTGTAGATATTTAGGCCTGTGTGGCTGACCAGCTCTGCTCCTAGTGAGTGCTTCTGGAGGACCTATAGATTCAGAATTATCATTATGCTGGTGTGTCAGGAGGCTGTGGGAGATATGTTTCTTTTCCCTGGCTGGAAGGACAATGGGTTTGGAGAGGATCTGTAGCCAGTTCAGTGTCTATATGCACAGGAGAAGCAAGGCTGAGCTGCAAAGTATGTCAACAGAGAGAGGGTTGTTATCGTTTCCATGGCGGTAAGTGTAGGGAGGAATGCTGAATTGTTTACATTCTTTTTATATGCAGCCTTCTTACATTTCTGGTATACTCCCCTTATCAATCACCTGCTGAATTCCTGCGGTGAATCACGTATGGATGAGATGCAGTCGGTGTTTATTTTATACTCAGGTGCTGATAAGAGCGTCTTTCTGCTTGCGTCAGCTTCTGCTCCACAAACAACCTCATTGACCCATTTCCCCAGTACTCTAGGTAATAAGCGAAGGTTTTTCAAGGATTATACTGTTAAACTGAAATTAACCCTCAATGTGCTTTAGCAGTGATGTTAATGTACTAACATATTACACAAAACTGCTTGCAATGCTCACTAATTTTCCATCATGGGTGGGAGAGTTTTGGAAATTATAATTACTTACTTTGGGGTTTGAACTGGTCTCCAAGGTTAAACTGTATTTAACCAACCTTTGGGTGTCTATAGTGTAAACATCTACATATAAACTCACCACCTCACCCACTTCTATCTCTAACAGAGAGAATTAGGTACTTTAAAATAGGTGTGATGACTTGTGCTCTAGAAATGCCTGATTATCTCCTCTGACTAGAAAAGAAATCTGGATGATGAAGTCAGATATATATGTCTGCATTGCGCATGTCAAAATTTGGCAAAATGAAACCTACCATGTCAATCTGGGATTAAAGATATACCTGTCTGGGGGCTGTTTTTTTTTTAAATCTGCAGATTACAGGGCATCTGATGTTTTCCTCTGGAGTAGTTTGATGGTGGTCATTGGGAGGGAGAGGAAACATATTGCCTGCATGGACTATATGGCTGCTGCAGTATAGTAGTCCTCCCATTGCCGTCACAGAGCATTCCATCCACCAAGCATATGTTCTCCAACAAAATAAATAAAAAGAAATTATAGCAATTTTGAACAATAGAAAATACTATCAAGGTTCTTTTCAGAAGTATTTACATAAAACCACTTTATTTTTCATAATTTAAGCAGACTTTACATTTTCAAAAAAGCTAAGAGAAATTTATGGGAGTACTCATATTAATTGAGAGACGTATATTTCTGTAGATGTCAATATTCATTTTTGCCATAGATACAAATACCAGGATTCATGCAAACCCTTTTTGTTGTTGACTACACAGCTCTGTATCTGGTGATGTAGTCAATATTAGTATATATTACAAATCCAGACCTTTGTGACCAAGTACAATTTTTGTCCATTAACTTCCTTTAAGTGTCAGTTGGTGTACTGGTGTATTATATTTAAAAAAAAAATCCATTTCACTATAGGGTTAATGGTGATCATGTAATTTCTTCCTGGAACAATACACAGATATCTGATATTTGTATAAGAACCATAAAAGAACTCTTCCAGTTTGTTCATTTTGAGTTTTGAAGTAGTAATTCCATGAAGAGGTTTCATGATTGCGATTAAGTTTTATGGCTCATTGTAGATACACAATCAATAGGCACAATATATATTTGATTTTGCAATTTTTACACGTCATTTTGGCTGTAAAAACTGAAGCCAGCTTCATAAAGAAACTATAGCTCTGTAATTGGAACAATCTGTGTAATAGTACCAGTGGCAGGAGGAACAAATGTCTTTTGGACTAAATTGGAGTAACTCAGCTGAGTAAGAAATTGTGGGTTGAAAAGCTGAGTGTTAGGGATTTATATATTCCCTCCTTCTAGAGAACAACTATTTTTCCATGTTTAGCAATGTACAGCAAAGCATAATTCTTCATCTCAAGAGAAGAGTCAATAATAAGGAAGGAAAAAAAAAAAAAAAACCAAACCCCAAGCTCTCCAAAATTGCTTAACTTTCCTCCATTTATTTTCCGAAGAACTGAGATGACCTAATGGCTTATATGGTTACTGGCACACACATACAGCAATTTGCTACAACACAGTGTGTAAGGAGGTAAAAGACAGGAAGTAGTCAGGGGTAATGCACTCCATGAATAATTCCAGAAGTAAATTTAAGCTGAAATTTTTTTTTTTTTTCCTTTTCCCCCTGAAGATTTTATTGCTTGATTATGTTGGTTTCATTCTTGGTGGCTTTGTGTCCTTAGCAGGAGTAAGGAGACTTCCTGGAGAGCAGTAATGGGACTGTAGTCCCTCTCATTAGCACTACATGTAGTGAGAGCTGTTCAGCATTTTGAGTGAAGAAGCTGTGCTGCTATGCACCCTTCCTTCTTCGTTACCAGAGTAGCTGTACCCTGCCTTGCCCCCGAGAAGAATATTTATAGAAGAAATGGAGACACCTACAGCTCTGTAAAACATTTCTCTTTCACTTTCCCTGGCATTGTTCCCCAATGCTCTTCCCTGACCACCCTTGCAGCATTACTATAAGCCATGCCACCGAAGGATATGACTGGACGTGCCACAAAAGGCCATTGATTTATGCTTTAGTTTTTGTCACTATGTTCTGTGTTATTCTATTATTTGGGAGGAAGGAGTTTATATAGTCAGTTACTTTTAGATAATTTCCCTTTTTTTCCCCTCTCCTTTCTCTTTCTCTCTCTGTCTTTCCATGATTCTTTAAAATTGCTGTGTGTGAGATATGGGTCTTTTTTATTTTAGAAGAATTTATCTGAGAGGAAGAGACATTGATATTATTTCTAACACACTTATTACAAAGCAAGTTTCAATTCTTGTAGTTCAGTTTCAAGCTGTGTGAGTATAGGCTATTGACTGCTTAAGCACAAATTCATTTATTTCCTGGGATATCTGACCAAAAGTGTGGTTAATATAATTTCTAACAGTGTTAACTACAGTGAAATTTCCTACCCTGAAATTTGCTGGTGCTAGAGGAAAACATGATGTGTAACACTGCTGCACTCCAACATTTGCATTTGCTGGTTACAGCATTCATGCAGAACTTTTAGTTGGCTTCAACAGAATAAGCCAACTCATTTAGTATGTCTAGAAGGGAAGCTGTTAGAATAAGACAAGAGCAGTACAAGCATGTGAAATTCTATTTGTCTATGACACAGCCCAAGGGGATCTGAGGTGCCTATTAGGAATCCATTCTCTGCCAGTCTCCGCTATGAAGAGCTAGAGACCCCTGAAGAAATGTTCATCAATGGTAATTGGACTGCCATGGCTTAGTATTGTATCATTAATTATATAATTGCATTTGATTAAAAATCCCTACAATAGAAGGTTGCACTTGATCTGGTCTTTTTGATGAAACTAAAAAGAAAATAATAGAAAAAAGTTACTGTTATTGTGGAATTACGTTAAGGATCTAGTACTGCAACTCGCAGTAACTAGACTCTTGTTTTGTTACAATGCTAGAAAATATCACTGTTTCAAACAGTCTTAAGCTTAGCATTTTGACCTCAGCCACTTTTGCTAATGTTAACCCCTGATTTGTAGAAGTAACTGCTCATTGGTTTTAATGGAGAGTTCTTTCCAGTCTAACTGCCAAATTTTCTCTGAAAAATGACACACATTTATGGTGGAAAGAAAAATGAATTTTAAAAAAAGCATGGATTTGGCCTGCTCCTGACCCTGATTTGAGATTTTTCCCCATATTTTTTGTATCCCATATAGAGGTCGAGGGCAATGGCAGCTTCTGAATGAGGTTATCCACAACATCTCAGTGCACTTCATGTGCTTTTAAAATGCTCTGAGCAAGGTTCTGTCCCTGATGAATCTCAAAGTCCTCAGGTAGGGGAATGAGTGGCAGCAGTCTGAAGACAGTTTTTAGCAGCCTGTTATCAAGGCAACAAAGTCTTTAAAGACTGCAGGTGTAATTGAAAAGGCACGAACGCTGGCACGTGATATTCTGTTAGCATCCTTTAACAGGGTTCTGATCTCTGAACCTGTTGTTCAATGATAGCACTGTTCAAGGACCCAGGAACGTTTCCAGCGTGGACAAAGCCAGCCAACCTGGGTGGAAAGGATGCTGAGCCCTATGGAGGTGTGCTGAACTATATCTCCTGCCCTCCCAGCCACAGAATAGCTTCTAGCCCATTTTTATGTAGTGATGCAGAGATAGCCTTGAAAGCTGCGCTATGGATCGGGACATGCCTAGGATCTCATATCATTGCCTCAATTATTTCTTCAGCAGGCAACCTTCAGTTGAAGGGGAGGGGAGTGGTGGGAAGGAAGAGGACTCTTTCCATGAAAAGAGGTGGTATTTAGTGCAGCTTTAGCAAGATGCAAGAGCCAAAGAAAGGCCAATAACCTTACTCAATGGGTAAGGCTATTCTGAGTGTTTGGGGCTGTGCTCACGACAAGCAGGACGGCTGTGCCAAGCCAGGCCTGAAACCTCCGTTCCCCTGATGGAAGCAGCCTTTGACTACGTTGTTATTATTAAAAATAGAGATAAATTATGTTTTCTAGTTCTGGGAGCAAATAGGAGAGCTCACATTTGAAAAGTTAAACTCACTTCCTCGAGGGACAGGGGGTGACTATACTCAAACCACTGCAAGAGAATGGTCCTCTGGTCCTGGTGCTTAGCACGGATACTGGCTTGGGCCTGCTCACTGGGGTGGTAGATGACCCACATAGTAGGTCATAGTAGGGATTATGTAGATGGTTGTGTCATTGGGGCCCTCATCATGTGTAGATTACTAATATAGACATATCCTTTAAGAACTTGACTTCTTTTCATATAAGTATATAGATGGGAGCCAATCCACAAGTGGAAGTCAATTACTACCCACAACACTATAATAAGGAAAATGTATTTGAGATCATCCCTGTGCCCTGGAAAGTTCAGGGAAGCATTCTGCCTCATGAAAATGGAATGTCTTTTAATGGTCTTCAGCTAATTGCATATTTATATAAATAGCATTTATTAGCATTAATATATTAGAGTCATAATGGTCAAAAAAAGACAGACTAATATGTTTCACACATCTCAGTAAATGCTATCAACTTTCATAGTGTTTCACCCCAAAGGTTGTATTTTGAGGTAGATACAGGGAAAGATAAATAAATCAGGGACAATTGATTCTCTGCAAGATTATTGTTTGTCTCTGACTGATTTTAATAAAGTTAACATTTAAAGAAAACACCCCAAAATGTGCTCTCTGTATTAGGAATCTATCAGCCTCCATTCATTTGGCCAGAGCCAAATAAAAAGAAGAAAATCAGTGTTGCTGTTGAATTCCATTTCATGCCTTATGTTAGAGATTTGTAAAACTGTCTCTTGCTGACTTGGAGATAAGTGAAATAACAATGAATTCAGCTTGAGGCAAGCTGCTTTTCAAGCAGACCTGTCAGGAGACAGAAAGACAGTTCAGAGTAATTCATTCTTGTGCTGTGTCTCGAGCGACTAGCGAAGGAATCTGGCATATCTGAAACGCAAATACCATTAACGTACTGTACAGAAAAAAAAAAAAACAGAACACACTCAAAACCCACCAAAAACCCAAACCCAAAACACACATCACATTTCTCATTTGTAGAGGAGTACAAACTGCGGAGCAAGGAACCAGAATGCAGGAGCTAATCGACAGGAAAAAAGGGTCCGTGCCTATGAAGTGCTTTTTAGAGAATACATAATCCAGAGTACAGTGGAGAACTGGGGTTAATCCATTCTTTGTACTTTTACAAAATGCCTGCTCAAGAAAACAATCTCTGGGGGATCAAGTGCAAATGAACTGTGAACCTAGAAATGAAAATAGAAATCTCCAGTTGGAAAATAATGTGGATAGGAACAACTAGAAATATGCAGAATCAGCTTGCAGCAAAGTACCTACAACTAAGCAATTAAGCCACCAAATCATTTTCCCCCTGAGAGCAAAAAGCCTTTAGTCAGTATCCAGACTGGATTTGGAGCTTCCAATGAAGCAAGGACTTCCACCTCATTGAGGCAGTAGGACCAGTGTCATAGATGAGATTGCAGACTTAGTTATAGCACCTTTTTTCTGCTTCAGAGAAATGCAATGGGGTGTTCCTTCTATTTTTGGAAGAAATATGAAAGACTTATGGCAGCAAAGTGTATAACAAAAAGTGAGAGGATAACACTAACTTTTTTTTTTTAGATTTATGACATTATTATGGATTGTGAGTTATTATTATGAGTGTCTATGAAATGCTAATAAATAACAATGAGGGAAAAACACTAAATGGCCTCAATGAATGCAATCCACTTCACAAAGAAAGGTGAATAGTTTCTCTGTAATAATTCCTGTGGAGATGAATCACCCATGGTGTTGCAGTACTTGGAGCCATTTCCCATGTGGGTCTTATTTAACAGAAGAAAAAAAATCTCAAGAGTTTTAAGGCACAATTTGCTACCTCTGCTTGCTCTTAGTAAAAGAGCAAACAGGCCGGGGAAAAATGTGCCCTTGTGTCTGATGAATCACCATCTCTCCTTGTCACAGTTTAGGAATGCTAGTTTGCCTTTTTAAATGGAACAGATATTTAAAGCTTTCTCTGCTAGCAGCACATTAGTTTTTGCAATTGAATGCCTGCTCCAACTGAATGACCTGAGCATTTGAAGGAGCAAGGTGCTGCTGGTCAGAGGAGAAGCCCGTTGGTAAAATATTAATGGTACACCATGCAGCATCCTGGCTGAGTCTTAGAGGAACTGTGCTCCTGGCTACTGTAATTCTCTTTCCTCTAGAATGTAAGTAGTGGGTGACATGAAGGGGCAAACCCCAAACAAACAAACAAAAAAAATTGAAGATAGAAGCTAGAGTCGAGGGAAGTTGAAGTGAACAGAAGAATATGTGATACACATGGAACTGGTTAGTAATAGTGGCAAGTTTTTGTTGTCTCCAACAAGGAGGTGGAATTGATGAGGAACTGGGACAGGTGACAGTGTGGGACTGGACATGGAGTCAGCATTTCCAGGAGGGCAACATGGTTCTCCTCTTGACCTGGCTTCAGATTTTCCTGGCTCTGTTACTGGACTGTTCTACAACATAGATGTAAATAATTAATCTCCTTGTGCTTTATTGAACCCATGTCCTCACGCCACTCTCTGCCCAGCTGCAAAACTGAGAAGGAGAATGTCCATGGAAAATGCCTGGGAGTCTTCTCTGCCAAGATGAAAAAAGAGCTATGTTTGTTCTGCAATTTGAGACCGATGTCCCAAACTCAGCAATCAGGTGCAGTAAGAAGGAACCTAAAGACTCTAGAAATGACTGTAAATGTTAGAAGTGTTGGAAAGGAAGAAGGAGAAGATTCCAGCAACCCTTAGAAGATAAAAAGTTGGGAATAAAATGACCTAGTAGAGTGCCAATGCCCAACAGAGAAAATAAACTCAACCAATTGATTAGAACAATGATAAGATCTCAGATATCACTCATCTTTATTTTTGTCATCAAATTTCTTTTTTTGGTGGTATACATGGTTGCATTCTAAATAATGAAGATGCTCCTAAATTGCATGGAATCTCAGAACTTATCAAGCATAAAAGTAAGAATAGCAAAGAGATATTTAAGGGGGAAAAAATAATCTTTTCTCAAACACCAAATCCAGAGATCTTATGAAATAGCTATTTTTTTCTCACCGTGCTAACCACATAAGCTTCCTAATGTCGTACAAGGTAGCAAGAGAACTGTCTATACCCAAAGGTCTTTCAGGGACTATGTAACATCAAGTTTATGAATTCCACAGCACTTAATGTCACTCTTCAGTACTGCTGTTAAAGGTCCAATGTAAGGTCCAGATGAGATCATCTTCTTCTTTCTTCTTCTCAGAACTGTAAATGGCCATAAAAAGTGTCTTTTCTGAAGACATTTGAAGGAGTGGTGTATTTGATGTGATCCGATTTTCAGCAGCTATAACTGTTGATTTCTTGCCATTATATGCTGACTATAAAAAGAAGAAAGCACTTTCTTTTTAGTAACGTCTTTTGTAAAGCTGAATCACAGAAATACTGCAGTCAATTCATATGTTGGGTTATTTCCCACTCACACACCTGAGCAAATTACTTCCTTATCTCACAGGGTGTAATGTTCCAGTTTGTAGTCTTTCTTACATTGTTAAATATACTGTTAACAGAAAAACAGATTGGAGTTTTGTACAAAAGACTAACTCTGGAGTAAATGCAATTCAATCCATTATTACATTTGTGGAAGCCCACGGTAATGAACTAAAACATCAAATGTGGTATTTCTAATTGTAATTAATGTTATTTTTCTGAAAAATTTATTTTACTAGTAACAAGAAGCAGAGGACAAAAGTTATTTTCATGTACAGATCATTAAGTGAAAAGGCAGATTTTAATTATTGTTTTAAAAAATGTGTTTACATGTGCTAAAACATCAAGTCTTATTTGATTTTCTTTTAAAAGATAAACCATTGTAAAATAAACCCCCAAACCCAACAACTTAATTTAATATACAAAAACATTACTCTCCTCTGCAAGGGAAAGACAGCAGCACCTAAATTAAATTCAGATATGTCCAGTACTTACCATTTTGACCTTTAGTTTCAAATTCATTTCTCTGTATGAACCAGGAGGGGAAGGAGAAGGGAAAAGAGGATGGGAGAGGGGGATGAATGGAAAAATGGAAATGACATGCTGTCTTTCAATTAAAAGAAATTTCAGACTGAAAAATGGAAATACTTTCAAAATTATCTGATGGATGGAATTAAGTAAATCCTCAATTTTTTTTTTTTCTTAATGCTACTAGACATGCTGCTGCTTAGTGGCTTCGGTTATAGGGGCAGATTCTCTGTCTTGAGAGTACAGTGAACAAAAGTTGTGCCAACGTTACCTGGCCGGGGAAAATTGCAACTTGAGAGACCTCAGTAAGACACACAAATAGTATCTGTGACTGTGCATCCTTCCTTGTGGAAGAGTGTGCTGGGGAGGACAAAGGAGTGGCTGGGACACAGAGTGCCTTGCCCAGCCCTGCTGCCCTTGTAGCGCTGGAGCCAAGCAAAAGCTTTTAGGAGGAACTCTGATCCTTTCCATGGAAGTGATAAACAGTGTACTCTGATCCAAAAACCTGATTTCCTTTTAACTCAAAAAAAACAACCAAAAAGCCACACAGCTGATTTTTCCAGTGGGTGTGGTGCATGTGCACAGCATGCAATTGTATGCACAGTATGCAATTGTAAATGCAAAAGGATTCCATCTTTTACAATGGAAAATAAAAAACTCAGAATCAGAAAAATCCAAAAATTACTTAGCTGTGTTATTGTCCTGTGTACGTATGGTGGTGATATTAGATAATAAATGGTAAGAACACCGATGTTCATATCTAAAAGGAAGCCTATGTGGAATAAGACCAAGGTAATGCTGTACTAAAAAGAACAGTCATTTATTTCCTGGCCTTTACATGCTTTACATTCCACCTCTTGATCTTGCACTTTTACACTAGTTTTGTTCTAGGTTTCTTTGCATTTAATTTTCTTGGTGCTTTTCAGGGAATTGGAGGCATGAAAGGTGAAATAGCTGTAACAGTTTACTACAGAAGAAACATAACAGTTATTTTTTGTGAACAAAATTAATCCATGAGAGATTAAAGAGGAAGATGATTCACAGTCCTGTACTGTGGACATCTAGGGGTAAAAAAAAATCCAGAGACTATAATCAAAAGTGTAACAGAACTAAGGCCTGGAGATTCATGTTAAATTAAAATGAAATCTATTATATACAAATCAAATAGGCATCTTTCATTTTCAGTTCTTATCAAGTGTGTATCAAAGACTGTATTAAGCAAATTCTTTGTATCATTAAATGTATGTAAGTTTCTTTTCTAAGAAAAAAATGTGGGTTTTGCTCATGCATAGGGTTTGAAATAGTCATAACTTATATAAACACTGAACTGATTTTCTTTTCATAATACAAAATTCTATTATGATTGTAAATCTCACCTGAGATTTACAGACCAAAAATAAATGTGCAGTCCCTAAATTTATAGGTTTCAATAAATCCAAACATTTCAACACAAGAGTCTAAAACCACCATAAATATCTTAAGAACATTTTAAGAAAATGAAATAATACCATATAGACACCACACTTGGAAATATTTATTCAAAACTTATTAGTTAAACTTATGAAAAGCTGACACTGGGGAGAAAAATGGAAGCAAAAGCGTAACAACAACGGCCACTAGAGCTCTGTGAAATCTCCAAACTTCAAAATAAACGTTAAAAAAGGGGGGAAGCAGCAACTTTCAACAAATGTTTTCAATATTTTTGGGTGAGTTTCCAACCCTGCACAGCAGTTATTTCTTGCAATGTCTGAAATTCCAAACAGTGATTATGAGTCTTGGATTATGTATTTTTATTGCCATACATTTTGCACAGTCATATTATTGGCAAGTGATAAAGTAAGTAAAAGCTATGTACAGGTTTTTAAACATATGTCAATACACTTTTTTGGCCTTTCTGCATGTTTCACCAGCATTTTTAAGAAACTATTTTAGGAATTTACTGAATTTAAGTTATAGCAACTCTGCTGCTTAGCCTGGTTTCTTAATGTGTTACAGACACATTAACAATGCTGATTACAGATACTGAGTTCATGAAAGTAGATAGCCAAGCAAAGTAAAGAAATTTTATGAAGAAAATGTTTTTGTAAACTCAGTCATTGTTAAGTACTAAAAATCTTACTATAAATTAATAGGATACCATGCTTCACTTTTCATAATGTTAACAGATCTGCTATTTCTTTCATTGCAAAACTTTGATGAATTAATATGTTTTTAATTTTTTAAAAGAAAACACAGGTGTAATACATGTACTCTTTCCTTTAATATTTAAAAGCCATTGTGTATTTCTCCCCTGAAATTTTCATATCCAATATCTTATTAATTGTTAGAACAACCTGTCATAGCATAAGTATTTTAGTTTATCTGAATCATGTACAATGGGAATGATTTCTATATTAAGCCACATAGCTCAAGATAATGTGTAGATTTATTTGAGAAGATCTTGCTCATTATGGTCTAAATAGAAGTACTGAAATCACCAGAATTTAATGTGACACAGGTGAAGAGCTGAATACAAGACATCTCTTATCACCTGAGTGTGTTTATAATAGGAATCCCTGATTTTTATTAATAGATCAGCCAAAGCTGTAAGGAAGTTTGTGATATTATGAATATTCACGGCAAGAATAAACCAGGGTCGTCAGCAGAGTGTTGATAAGAAGAAGCTCAATATCTGTACATAATTGTACAGTTTATTCAGAGTATTTAAAAAATCTTATTCTCTTATTATGACTTGTCAGTTTTAGTATACCATGATATAGTTAAACTAATAAGAAAGACTAGAAGTAATTTTGTAAATTCTTCAACATTTAGCAATATAAAATTCTTTTCAACCTCTGAAAATGTGAAAAAAAACCCACCCCAAAACCAAAAATCCAAATCAGTCTTTACACAGTCACCAATACTTCCTTCCTAAATCTGTTTCCTAGGTAACTACCAGGTCATCATAGAACTAACTTACGATGTAGAAGGAAATAACAACCTGCAGCATCTCGATGTTAAAATTTGTGACAAAGATTTCTGCACCAAGGGTATTACATTGCAATATGCACAGATCAGTGGCATTTAAAAATGGCTGTCTTGAGCTTTAAGATTTCTTTTTGTTATTTTTATTCATTTCAGTTTAGATTTTTTTTCCCCAGAATTTTTTTTTTCTAATTGTTATGCAGTATGAGATACACATATTGAAGTTGTGTCCTATTACATTGAGTACCACATAGTTTCAAATTTAGGGACTGTGCTTTACTTGTTGATTTGGAACTCTAAAGCCACAATAGAAAGAAAGGGTGGAGAAAGTTTTTGGTTTCATGAATGGGAAATAAAGTCACCGCGGGATTCATCTCACCTACTTTTGACTATATAAAATTCATGTGTCTGGGAACAACTTCTTCAGGAGCTTAAAAATAAACAAGCAAATAAATAAATGGAAACCGAGGCGATCTCCACAAGGTGGTTTAGTATAGAGGAGTGAAAAGCAGCAAACCGGTATTGCATGCACACACTTAGGTGTGATGCATCCCATGCAAGAAAAGGAATATTGGCAGAAAAGAAGTCTAGGTATCGAAGTCTCCTAAACAGCTACCAATTGCATAAACCAAGATATATATTCAATACAGCTCACTACTAAAAAAAAAGGTTTTGGAAAGCTGAAGGATAGTTAATTCTCACAGGTTACTTGACATCTCCATGCCTAAGCTCCTCATCTTTAAGTTCAGGATTCTTACTTCAGTGAATCATCTGAAATTTATGAAAAAAACACTTTTCTGCAGGGGTTGTTCATTTTAGTAAAATGAAGTGAAACCTGTATTGTTGCTGGTCAATAGTTTTCTGATTGCAGTACTAGGAAATAGGGCCACCTGACTGTGTAACATAAATGATAGGTGAGTCTGGTTCAATCTGAGACTAAGGCAATTTGAAGCAATTCTGCCCTCAGTTGTTTGGGTTCAGTTTCTACTGATTCCATTAGGAATGGCACCTTGAACCTGGATGAAGAGAGTAATTGTTATCAGAAATACATGAATATAGTCACACACATTAAAAAGCAGAGAGAAAAAGTATTATTTGTTCTTCTGAGGATTTGTCAGTAATAGTTTATCAAGATTTAGTGCTGATAGTCCATCCTGAAACATGCTGAGCACACAGGCTATGAACTAGAAGAACATTTAATCCAATTTTAAAGTGTTGAGCAAAAAATAAGAGCTGAATACAGGTGATTGGCTGAAATGGTCAGCACTAACAAGTTGGCCTAACTACACTTGTCAGAGTTGGGGCAGATGGACACTTTGCAGGACAGAGCTGTGGTAAGAAATAGCTGAGACATAAGAAAGATTTTGGTGGTTTTTTTAAACACATGCACAGTCAAAACAGTAGTTTCCGCTTTCTAGCTCTTGCTAGGGAAACCAGACAGTATCACGGCATTTGTGCAATTGGATGATGTCTTTACTCCCTTGAGTACGGCTTTATCTTTTACCACATTATGATGAGAGCTGTGTGATAATATTTGCATTCAAAGCAAAGCCACAGCATTTTTTGGTTTTCCTCTAGTTCCACTTAAGCACAAGCATTTCTGGAATGTTGCCAGACATATTTTTGTGTTCATTCTCAGTCATTGAAAGCAGTTTTTGCAGTCTCTGTTTTTCTTGAAGTCTTTTGTCTCATTAACAGTGACTGCCATGAGTTTGGGTGGAATCATACAATGCACAAGCAGAAGTAAAAGGAAAATGGGACTGGAGTCCTTATGGCTTGTGACTGACAGCTACACTTCTAGGTCTTCCCAACTTTTCTATCGGAACTGATGCTTTAACAAAAATCCAAAGGTTACTTTTTTGTGTTTTATTTTGCTAGTGATTGGCAGTATTATAACATTTACCAGTTTACTTGCTTTGGGTAACCTACCCCAAAAAGCTGGCCCAAAAGTGCAGAGGAAGAGATGTCTTTGATTACAGCTAGGCTAGCCTGCAGCTCATCCCAGGGGGGTCAGTTCCTCGCCATGCCCACACTGCACGAGTCCTGTAGTTTATTTCAGGCATAGTGAGTAGGCTTTGCTAGTTCCATCCTGTCTTTTCCTGTGCCTAAATAGGGTGGAGAGAAGGTGGAAGGAAACAGTCTTGTCCTGATTTACCATATATTGACCACTGGGCAACTGATTTCAGTGAGCAGCAAGTACCTTCAGCAGCGGGCTGATGGGTTCTCCTTTTCATTGTCCTCAGAAAAAATACCTTTTGAGAACAGTTTTCAGGATACCTGGAGACCTAATCTAGTTACAATTAGATGCAGTGTCTTTTTGTTTGTTTGTTTGCTTGTTTGTTTTGAATGAGTGCCTTCTCCATGCTCTGTAGGGACAAGGTATAAAAGATGTTGGTCCCTGCCTAAAAACATACACTTCGCTTCAGGTGTAGGTGACACAGTGCAACGCCCCTGAACTTACAGTACCTGATGGGAACAGTAGTGAAGAGCTTAATAGGCTGCTTTTCTGAAGCACGCTATTACAAATTTGTAAGGACTTTCTATCTGCATTTTCAAGAAGATTATAATGAGTAGACATTGCTTCAATAATTACATGCAATTTATTTTCATAAAATTATATCTGTCATATGATAGACCTAGCAATTAAATAACTGGATTTGGAAATCTAAAGCTTTATTGCACCAGAAAAAAGATGCAACATTCAATAATGAAAGTAAAGTGAATTTCAAGAACTATCATCCACACTCAAAGATTTTAACTTAACAAAGTGAGTTGATCATGGAAAAATGCCATTCTGGTCTGCTAAGATTTCTTCCATATTTGTCACCTCTTTGACATGTGTTGCCACTCACAATACTCTCTGGCAGATGCTACTGTTTGTGCTTTCACTATTGTTGAAGTGACCAACACTGACAAAAGTGGTGAGCCTCCAACATATCCTTTAGTAGACCACAATGCATTCTTGAGAAATACTGTTTTCAGTAGAAGGCTGTACATACCTGTTCATGATTCCCCAGAAGCAGAAGAACTAAATTTGGGAAAGAATTTTTCAAGTAATCAGAAATGTTTTTCAAAAATATTTTACCTGGCAGAGAATCAATTTCAAAACCAAAAACAAACTAACAAAACCAAACCAACAAACAAAAAACTCAAAAAAGACCCTATTATTTTAAAAATAAAACAAAAAAAAAAAACAAAACAAGCAGACAAACAAAATATTTTCTGGAAAATGTCCCAGGCCTAAAAGGGATTTTCTGATCTAAGAAAACCCTCACACTAAAAATAGATAGTTGGACTGAAAATAAGTGTTGTAGTGTAGAAAATCAGAGTTTGTACTCTTCTTGAGTCTGACTTGGAACAACAATGTTAATCTAGATCCTCCATGCCAATAATTGCTTAATTGTCAATTTGCTTGTTGTGGTTTAACCCTGGAGGCAGCGCAGCCCCACGCAGCTGCTCGCTCACTCTTTCCCAGTGGGATGAGGGAGAGAATCAGAAGGATAAAAGTGAGAAAACTCATAGGTTGAAATATAGACAGTTTAATAAATAAAGCAAAAGCTGCGTGTGCAAGCAAAGCAAAACAAGGAATTCATTCACTGCTTCCCATCGGCAGGCAGGTGTTCAGCCATCTCCAGGAAAGCAGGGCTCCATCACATGTAACAGTGACTTGGGAAGACAAACGCCATCACTCTGAACGTCCTTCCCTTCCTTCTTCTTCCCCCAGCTTTATATGCTGAGCATGACGTTATATGGTGTGGAATATCCCTCTGGTCAGTTGGGGTCACCTGTCCCAGCTGTGTCCCCTCCCAACTTCTTGTGCACCCCCAGCCTGCTCGCTGGTGGGGTGGGGTGAGGAGCAGAAAAGGCCTTGACTCTGTGTAAGCACTGCTCAGCAGTAACTAAAACATCAGTGTGTTATCAATACTGTTTTCAGCACAAATCCAAGACAGAGCACAATACAAGCTACTGTGAAGAAAATTAACTCTATCCCAGCGAAAACCAGTACACTGCTATTTCTTTCCTTAGGTGATGTCACAGCAAAATTTCAAACAAAACTAGGGAATCAAAAGCTTTTGAAACATCAAGTATGTTGTATATTTTAAACGGAAATTTTATTTTCTATCTAGCTTTAGTTCACAACAGTACAACAATCACACATTAATTTATACTATGTAGATCCAATCTCGTTTTATTTCAGACTGACCACAAGTCCATCCACATTTATGAAAATGGCAATCATACTTAATAACAAAACCTCATATATTCTTTTCTTATTTATTTCAGCCAAAAGATGGAGGTGCATATAACAATAGCCTATAAGTATTTAAATCTTGAGGTGAGAAAGGAATTATTTAGAGTGGCTGTAATACACTTAACAAGAAGCAATATCAGAAACCTATGAAAGAAACTGTGGGCTGAAGATCAGATCAAAAACTTGGTGATAAAAGCTTATGGAATACTCCCTAAGAAATGTAATATATTAACAAAAGTGGAAGAATTATGTGTGGACATTAGAAATCATAGAATATGCCATAGGTGGACTAGCTTTAATATGTTCCCCTTGTTAAACTTTAAATTACTGATTACTAATATACAAGTGGGAAATTATACTTTCCATTCATCATATTTTTTTTTAAATCCACGCTACGCAAAATACTAGAAATAGTTCTATTTTTAAAGTATGTTAACAGAGTGACTAATTATAATACTTTTTCACCTCTAGTTCTTCTTCCTATGATACATGTATACCACAGATCAAATACCACTTTATGAAATTACTGATGTATAGAACAAAATATTAAAAAGAACACAGCAATGCCTAGTTTGAAAGAATAGCCCTTTACTCATATTTTCTATGTGTATTTTGAGTATCACATTTCATTCCAAGGCTAATGCACAGACAATGAACAAATTTCACTAGATTAAATTACTTCTTCAGTGTCATGACTTAATATTGCTGGAAACTTGTCTTGACTTGAACTAAGACTTCAAGAATGTATTTGATGATATTTCACTAGAAAAATTATTTTAAAATAAAGAAAAAACATCTGCTTTTTGGCTTTGTCAGAAAATGGGAATTTTGGAAATAAATGTTTTTACAAAACTTTTTATTCAAAATGTTTGTATTTGAGGAATTTTTCTATTCTTTACAATATTTTAACTGTAATTCCATTCCAAATTTTCCATTAATTTTGAAGCTGAACTGGGCTTTCTGCATATTGACAATATGGGTCAGGCAGTTTACACAGCCTGAAGCTGCTCTAATTCAGCGCAGTGACACTGGTCAATATGAATCAGAAATGTGCTGAGAAGATTATCGCATCTTTTCAAGTCTTTTCTCTCCCTTGTTTTCCTATAACATTAGTACATGCTAGCACTAAATTGTGCTATTAATTGATTAATAATATTCCATTCTTATTACCACGTTGAAAATATGCCCTTAAGAATTTTGCAATTAGTTTCCACTTTTCTTCCCCCCAACCAGGTGTGGTGAACTGCATGTTTTGCAAGAAAAAAAAATGGGTCAATTTTCTCCTCATTAATTTTCGAATAATTTTCAACATCGTATGTATTGAGAAGATAGGGAAAATGTGCTATATATCAAATTAGTCAGTAGATGCCAAATCATGCCCCCTCGCCCCCAGCCCATATGTTAGCTTGCTGTGCAGATTGTGATTAAATAAAAAATAGAGTCCTACTGCAAATAGGCAAAGCTGTGAGTTTAGTTTTGTTGAATCATCACATCCTTTATGCTCCTTCTGATTTTTCATAGATACTTTCTTCCTTCCTCTCTATTAAATGATGAATCTCCCGAAGGCAAACTCCTTGTGAGGTTGTGTGACCAAGTTACTATTCTCTATGGGCTCTTCTAATAGCACAAATTTGAGGGGAGGGGGACTTCTTTCTCTCCCTTCATAGTTATGTATTGAACTTGTCAAGGAATTAGCCGATTATTTCATATGTTCTCATCCTTCCTTTTCTTTTGAAGATTTTCTTGATACCAAGTTTAACAGTTTTGTCCTTAACTGATGTGTAGTGCACATTTTCAGTTCAGATATTAAAAATTTAAGAGCTCATTAAAGACTTTTTCTTAACACAGTGAATTTATATCTTGCCATTCACTTATATGAAGCACATGTGGCCACTGATGATCCTGTGGTAGAAGAGTTATTCCACATTTAACAACTTATATAACCTTGCATTCAGCAATTTAAGGTAAGGCTATTTTTATACAATTCAGTATTTTGCCAGAGTTAGCACATTATGTAAGATTACTCTAGTTAAAGAAACTATAGAGTACCACAGGCCAGCTAAAACATACTAGAGAGAGAGAAAAAATGTTAAATGGGATCAGTGAAATGGCTTATCCATTCTTGTATTCTATTATGACAGATATTTCAGAGCTAGTCTTAGAAATCCTGAAAAGAAACTTTACCCTCTTTTCCTCCCCCAAAAAAGCTTAGCTAGCAGCTTTAATAATTCATCAATATCACCTGGTGTCTCATATGAGCAATTTTTAAGCAGTTGTCATCAGTGAAACTGGCAGAAATTTCTCCTTAAGAACTGACAATATGATCTGATTCAATTACAGAGGTATACTCCAGTTTTTAGCATGGCTTCCGAACAAGTATATTGACAAAAAGTCCAAAACAAGCTGAAATAATTGCATTTGTAATTGAAAAGAAATCGAAGTTCAGTAATAAACCTGCCTAATATGTTTGATAGGACATTTCATGGAAGATCTAAATATTGAAGACATGATTGATCACTGCCTGCAGAAAATTATTGTCTAAGACAGAAGAAACCTGCATTAATCTGCCAAACCTTTTGGTATGTTCATAAGAGAATCAAGGACAGGACTCTGGGCCATCAGTGTTACAGTGAAACGTCCCACATATGAATGTTTCATGCACAATCTTTTACTCCGCCCATTCCGACTGCTGCATTTTCAAGACCTAAACTGATCTCTCAATTCACTTAATTTTCATCTATCTGATAGCAAAAGCCAAGAGAAAAGCTTAGCTTTGTCCACGAGGACATGGTCTTAGAATTTTCTCTGTTTACCATACAGGTTCATCCTCAGTTATTCTGCCACACACATAAGACAAATATATTTTTACAGAGGAAATTGCTTAATGTGCAGACTTTAGAGCAAGGAATATGGCTTGATAACTGCAGGAAAGGGTTTGAAGAAGAGGCAGAAATGGAAGGAGCTTGGAACTGCAGACAAGAACAGTAAGTAAAATGGCAGCATAAAAATTATTAAAATTAATAGAAAGCTTCAATGCTGGTCTCCAGAATGCCCATTGCAAGGAAACTTTCCTCGCAAGCACGTTCTTGTGAAATACAGGATGAGGGTTTAAACAGCTCCTCAGTATCAGCAGGACTGCAAATGGCAGAGCAAAAAAATAGCATCAGGAAGCGTATTGCTTCCTCACAGCTGCTCTCAGGGTTTTCTGTGTCCCCAGGACCTGCAACTGCCACGTACATCTGCAGAGGACTGCATCTGCAGACAGCTGCACAGCATCCTCCTGTGCCCAGCTCTGAGGCTTTCTGCACAGGAGGGAGACAAATTCCTACACTGCCTCACCTTGCACTAAGTACCTCCTCTGACATCTGTCTCACACCTCCAACAGTTTTCTCCTCTTTATTTTAGTCACAGGATTTGATTGCTTAACCCAAGATGATTTGGGTCTAGTACCTGCTCTGGAGTCACTGCACAGAATTTCTCTTCTCCCTTAGATCAGGCACGTGGGAAGGCAGCCTACAGAGTGGTATAAATGTGATGATGGGTTTGCCACATAATGAAAGTACTAATGAAGCTCTTGGACTTAAAGGTCTCCTTCCTTTTGGTCAGAAATGTACATCTCTTTAAAATCAAACATTAGAAAGGAAAAATAAGAAGGTGGAAGGGATTGAAGAATACGGCAAAAGTTTCAAGAATTGCATGAAGGTTACTGGGCCATTTTAAAACTATTTAATGTCTCACTTCCCTTTCAATTTCATCTGTTTCAGTGTTTACTAACAGCCAACGGCTTTCTGTCATAGTTTAATAAACATCACTGACTTCCATGACTTTGACCTTTGACAGCAAAGCTGATATTATCCATAGGGCTTTTTGCTTATGTTTTAGAGAACTCAAAGCAAGCACAGCTCTGGTCTAATTTAAAAAGGGGGTCATGTGAACTTCAGTCCCTGCTGCCTCTAGAATAAGGAGAGGTAAAATGGAAAGCAGGAAAAGTCAGGTTCTGTTCAGATGAAAACTGAAGTCCAGTTACTTATGAAGTTGAAAGAAACAGTTGACTGCAGATATTCTTTCCCTTACAGTCATGAGTGACCAAATTATATTTTACTCATTTATCCGTTCATGATAATGTCACATACAATAAATGCCTACATAAAGTAACTACAATAAGAAAAATCTTTAACTGGTGTTCTCCATGGCTGCAAATGCACAATATATGAAAGTGAGTAGCTTTTATTAAAAAGTTTAAACTTTGGAACTCCAGTGATGCCATGAACTTAGTGATATAAATTAAGTCAGTGAATAAATAAAATATAAAGTCAGTGAAGTTGAAAAGCCAATTCTTCATCTTATATAAAGCAGCAGAGCCCTACAAAAAATTATCCAAGCTCTGTCAAATTACACCATTCATATAGCAAGGTAACTCAGCAGAACTGTGTGTGGCATCATTTTTCCTAGCCTACTTGCAATTCATATTTTAACCTAGAGATGTGAGAACATCTATACATGTTGTTAGTTGCTGAATTTCTTGTCAGCTCAGTCTATTGATGTTTTGACTTGAACATGAAATTAAGTAGTTAAGATTTTTGCTTGCTAATATTATCTTAAAATGACCAGAGATCCCCATAGTGTCTTGTAACTTCCTTGTTCCTGTTAGTAAGGGGTTATTGAAAGAAAAATTGTCTATATACCCTGACCTTTGAGCAAGTCAGTTCAGTTTTTCAATGCAGGCATCCTGCGAGGTTACGTGGCCTGATGAGGATCTTTGGGCTTCAGTTCCCACATCTGTAAAGCACTATTCTACTCAAATGTGTGAGCTTGCTACATTCAAAATGGTGATGTATTCAGATACTCCACTGATGGAAGCCATATACATACCATTTTTGTATTTTCCAATCCGTGATTTTCCTTCTTTAAAGTATGCTGTCATTTTATTTTATATTTCTATTACTTAACTGATGCGGAAGGTAATCTCACTGGTCTAAGTGTATCTACTAATGCAATCTATCATGCTGTAGAGATTACACTGCAGGGGCTGTTTTCAGAATTGCACTGGATCAATAACACAAGATTGTTTAAGCACACTTGCCTTTTTCCCACCTGAAGCAAATGGCTTGATTATCTCTTCACAGAGATTATGACACAAGGTGCTGACTATGGTTTTAATTTTATTTGATTGATGGATTTAGATTTCAGCTGCACACTATCTATCTATGCTTATCCACCCACAGTTCAGTTGCCACATTGATATGCCTTTTTTTGTGTATGTGTGTCTCATCTGAAGAGTAGAGATGATATAGTGGAATAATAACTCTCCAGTTTAATATTCTGTTGAGCATCCCCAACTGCAGTTCAGCAAATGCAAAGCCGAGAAGTTTGCTCATTACATCTCTGGGAGCTGTTATCTTATTGGCCTTGGTATATGCTAAGAGAAAATAGAAGCCTCAGAAACTGAATGAAGAACATAAAAAGTAAAAGCCCAGAAGCTCAGTTACTCAGCTGAAAGAAGTTACTTACATATGAAAGAAGCAAGAAAAATAAGCCATTTGCCCCAGGCTGCCTGATTTGTGAGGGTCTCATTACATTACAACAGATGTAGTCTGGAGCTGCTAGTATTTTTCTTTTTCTATCATAACTTAGGAAGAATCATTCTGAGAGTGTACATATTATGTCTCATAGTCATGCTCCCTACAAATGAAATCAACTTCCTTGCAGAAAAAAAAAAAGGCGAGAAAAAAACTTATAGGCTGTCACAATATGTGACAATGTGATAAGACGTTATTAATTTATCCACTATGTTTTTATTGTACAATGCGATCAACATAGTTGCAAAGGCAATCTTTATTTTGCAAAGAGAGATTCTTTTCCCACCAATGTGGATAGAGATGCAAGTAATCCAGGAAGGCCTTGAAGATTTGTGATGTGTGCCAGTTTGGCTAGCAATATAATCTACCTTGATGGGCTTGGATGATAGGATACAGGCAGCTGTGTTTGAAGGTTCCCAGTCTCACAGTTTTGGCAGACAGATGACGTCCTGTCATCCAGCCTTACATTAATTACCAAGTATAACTAAGCAATCATTTATATTTACACATTCAGAGGTACCCAAAGAAGCTTAAAGCCACAATAAAATTTTATATTCTGCAGCTATTTTATAGCCAAAAAACAGGGGGCAGCAAGAAAGGAGAATGACAGTGCTGAAATGACAGTGTTCCCCATCTATCCGTACATTCAGATAATGCCCATATGTGGTGATGTGGACATGTGTTAAAGCAAAGACTTAGTTTTGTCCAGTTTGCCATCATAAACTATATACACAGCTCTTATATTCAAATAATATCTTGAATTTCTGTATTTTAAACTTCTTTTGTCTTTAACTGATCATCACAGAAAGTCAAAAAGTATTTTAATTCTCTATTACATACACGCAAAGTATTGCTATTTTCTCCCAGTTCATTTGAGATCTAATAGCCTGTCTGCCCAAGCTGTGAAATGAAACCCTAGGTCTCCAATTAAGAGTCAATCACATAAATCTTGAGATAGGGAAGAAGCACAAACACTTGCTCACAGTTTCATTTTTACATTATGCCTTTAATTGTGATGACCTTTCCCCATGCACTGCTTTAGTACTGAAATCATGGACTGGAATGAATGCTTTTTATCTTTACATTAGGTTGGCGTAAGACTGCCATTTGAATTGCTCTTTATGACAAATACCAAAAGCCAAATTCTGATCTCATGTACAGTGGTGTAAATTTAAGGTCTCTCTATTGAATTTCATGTGATATTAAACTACTAATTAGTTCTGTCTGAATCACTGAGTCCCTCTTTAAAACATGTATGCAATGTGAATAACAGAAAGAAGAGCAAGTTTTAATAAAATATAAGTTTTATATAGGCAATATTCTTTTAGTACTTAATTACTTGTTAATCAGAAAAAGCAATTAAAGGCTATTATTTTAAAAGAAAAGTAATTTTAAAATTTGTGGAAGATAGATATTTTCACAGGATCATGTTCATGAAATAAACATGGACCATCTGATGGGTTAAATAAACATGGATAAAATAAACATTGAAATAAACATGGATGAAATAAACATGATCATGAGCATGGAATAATCATGGACCATTGACCCTGGAGAGAAAAGCGGTCCAAGAAAGCTGATTAATATTCAAGGATCACCTCCTCCAAGCTCAAGAGCAGTCCATCCCAATGAGCAGGAAGCCAGGCAAAAATATCAGGAGGCCTGTGTGGATGAACATGGAGCTCCTGGCAAAACTCAAACATCAAAAGAAAGTATACAGAATTATACAGTTCTGAGTTCCCCAGCATCAGAGAGATATGGAGCTACTGGAGAGAGGCCAGCAAAGAGTCACTAAGATGATTAAGGGACTGCAGCATCTCTCACATGAGGAAAGGCTGAGAGAGGGGACTGCTCAGTCTGCAGAAGGGAAGGCCCAGGGGGAAACTTGCCAATATGTATAAATATCTGAAGGGAGGCTCTAAAGAAGACAGAGCCAAGTTCTGGACAAGTTGCTTCAAGGACAAGAGGCAATGAGCTCAAACCAAAACACAGGAGGTTACATCTGAACATAATGAAACACTTTTTTACTGTGAGGGTGACCGAGCACTGGCACAGGTTGCCCAAGGAGGTTGTGTGGTCTCCATCCTTGGAAATATTCAAAAGTTATCTGGACATGGTCTTGGGCAACCTGCTCTAGGTGCCTCTGCTTGAGCAGGTGGGTTGGACCAAATGACCTCCAGAGGTTCCTGCCAACCTTAATCATTCTGTGATTCTCTGATTTCAGTAGAGGATCTAGTCAATTCAATATAAAGCTCAGCAAAAATTCCATTATGAAATGTGAATAACAAGATATTTATCCAATATCATGATGGAAAATCATTGAGCAAGATGTTCTGTTAAAGAACTTGCCCAATCTCACTCTACATCTAACTTCTAAGGTCACATTTCCTTTTGAAAACCTGTGTGATAGGATTCTGGGGTTTTGCTTCTTTCTTTGCTTGCTTGTTTCTGTCAGCACGCCAACATTTGGACTGAATAACTTCTACACCCACTAAGCCAAGCTTAAATTAGGGAGCCAAGGCTACAGGATTAAGAGAGACAGCCTATGTAGAGCTTGTGCAGAATTGAACTCATAACACACTAATTGGTGTGTTACCATTACAGCAAATGGAATGTGGAATTCTGCTTCCAATCTTAAGGCTTTTATGCTGCTTTTTTTAAAAGACCGTATTGCAAGCAATTAAGATTTGAGGTATTGCAAACATTCTAAAGTTAGTGTAAAAAGAATTCTTGGTATTCCAAAACAGAATAGTTTTTCTCCACACAGTACCATACAGATTGTCATGTGACATGATGAAAAACCACAATAATAAGTTGTTGTAACAGTGCAAATGAAAAGCTTTTCTAGGGAAATAAATTGTGGTTCTTAGAATGTGAGGTGCAAAGTGTAAAGCAGAATAAATGCACCTTGTGCTGTAGAGTAGCAAATCTGTGTCCCAAAAGGCTATAGCATAAAGAAGGGGAAAAAAAAAAAAAAGAATAGAATTGAACGACTGAGGGAGAATGCATTTTCAGTGGTCATTAACCTAAATGCATCTTGGAAGGAATGGGATATTTGAAAGTTAAGGTATTATTTTTACTAACATTCTTGGCACTAAGAAAGGCAATAGAATCTGTCGATGATATTTAGTTGGCAGAAAACAGGAATCAAAGGAATTAAAGCATGACTTGATTAGAGAGTTTTTGAATGAGCTAATGTTACACTCAAAAAAATACAAAGTTCATGCGAATTCTACACATTCAAAAAGTAAAAAAAGAGGAATTCTAAAAGACAGAGGTCAGAAATAGCTTTTGTATTTGACATTCAATAATTCTTATGTCTAATATTGTTAGGTCAGATCAGAGGTATTTGTCAGTGTTTCAGACTTGCCAGGAGTGTGGACCTGGAACATTTTCACGGAGTGATCTTTCCTTTCAAATATCTTCCCTCTTCCAGCAGATATGTGTTTAGGGGATTCCAGAATGAAAGTTGTATCTGAACCATTGCTTTTCTCATACTTTTATATTTATCTAATTCCTTCTTGAACACATATTTACTTCTGGTCTCTGCAATATTTGGTTTCTATGGATATGTTCTGATTGCTAAATAAAAAAAGGGTCAGAAAGTGACACTTGAAGCCAAGTGTCATGGTTTGTCTTATGTCCTCTTAGTCTCATGTGTAGCTTGGTCATATCCCTACTACACAACACTTGGCCTTATGGACCCAAGCGGTCCCCCATGACACTAAGACAACTATTCTTGTGTTAGCTTGGTTCAAAATGTCTGAGGTAAAGTTTGGCCTATGCAATACTGAAGAAGCTTAGTACAGTAGCACTCCACAACACAGAACGGAGGGTATTCACTGCCTTTGCCCAGGTGTGGTGTGACAAGAAGAGTAGGCAAAATGTTTCAAAACACAAATCCCTGCTAGAATAAGGTATAGCGTACTTAGAATCAAACTGCATACAACATCGTCTATATGGCCTTTTAGGAACAGTATCTTCAGTAATTCCAAAACTTCTAATTTTTGTAGAGAACTTGTTGCAACAGTCCCAAAGTTAGGCTAAAGCTGAGGTACAAGCAGCATAAGGAGCAATTATCAGTGTCATTGTTACCCAATGGCTGTATTTACACTAGTAAATAACACACTCCAGAGTCCTTTCTCTGGCCCTGAAGGTCTAGTGCAAATGCTGTAATTCTCTTCATACCCCAGCTAGGCTGTCCTCATTCATCCCACATGTGGGACACAGACCATGCAAGAGGCAATTCACTGAACAGTATGCAAGAATTGTCTGTGTGTCACCTGGGACAACCTAAAGCTGGAGAAGACCATCAATTACATACTGCAAACAGTTGCACATCAGTACTTGAGTTCATGATCTTACTTTAGTTTAATATGTCAAGCCTATGAATTCAGAGTTGGTGTTATACAGAAAAAGTATTTCCTTTGGTCATTGAACCCACTATGAATTAGTTTTGGTGATTGTATTTTAGCTTTATAAAGTTAGAAATATAGAGCAAATTCCCTAATCATCTTCTCCGTAACCTTCACAAAAAATCTAGCCTTTCCCACTCAGTATTTTCTAAGTTGAAAAACTTTAGCTATTTAATATTTCCTCTAATAATTTTATTCTGTTTTCCCACCTTTACAGTTTTTCCTACAGCTTTTTTTGAGATAGGGTGACCTTGTGGAAATTGGGCTTAAAAGGTTTTTCTTGTATGAGATGATAGTGCTTGTTACAAGCTTTGATTTTTTAAAAGACCAAAGATTTATGGCCTAGATCCAATAAAGCATTTAAATATATCTTTTAGCATCTCATTATTATTTTCAGATAATTTAGGCAAAGTTCTAATGAAGCTAATCATATATCTAAGGGTAAACAAATACTTCAACTTTTTCTTGGCTTGAGTCTAAAAATCCAAATCAAGCCCACAACAGCAGCAGTAGTGGAAGGAATAAGGAAAAAGATTACCTCTTCTAAGTAATATTTTTTAAAAATCTTTTCTGATGTCAGTTTTATACATGGAGAACTGTTCTGTTTTTACTTTTCAATCCCTGTTGGTATACTTTTTGATATTTGATATTTAGTTGCCATACTCATTGTTTTCTATCAAGTCAATGATCTAATAATTGTTAAAATCAGAGAAATGCCAGCTGATATGGCTTGTAATTCTTTAAGTATCTGTACAAAGAGAACAGTCAATGAAGGATTTTTTTACATTGCTTTATAAATAAACTCTATGACTAAAACCAAACCAAATCCTGATTCAGAATTTATCCATTCTGTAAAGCTCAACTTCGTATCACAGCCAAGATTAGGTATCTCACGCAAGTCATTGGCTACAACAGCTTCATTCATCATCCACGAATAAGGCTACCTTGTCCATCTGAGCTGACGTGTGTTAGCAGATCCACAAAACTATTTATCTGCACAGTCACCTCTACAGTTACACTGCAGCAATATACTTATCTCCCAACTCTGCTAATAGAGTTGTTCCAACTACAATTACACCTTCTAAAGTCAAAGCTCAGACTGTGCCCAAGGGAGATGCTGAAGAAGAGGAAAGCTACTTGCTTTCATATGAAGCATGTGGATTTTTCCACTGTATTTTTTAGCTACAGGTTGCCTGGAGAGGAGTCTGAGACAATCTTGAGCTTTTGTTAAAGAATCATAGATCTGTTTAGCAGTTTGTTTTGTCTGAGAATAGTAGGAACACTATTAGGACTGCGAGGAGAACTAAAAGGAAGACTAGACCTGGCATTAGGGACAGCTGAACAGGGACATGAAGATGACCTAGGGAGGCAGGTCTAAACGTAGTTTGACAATATGAAGAATGCTTGAAACATCAGACACAATGCAGTACAGAAGCCTGCTCCTCCACAGCATATCTGGCAAAGCCTATATTTGCCTTATTGAAGTGATTTTTAGCTTTCGGGGACATCCTTTCCGGGTTTTCCCCATTCCTGTGGCATGCTAACAACCATCAGCAGACATTTTATTGTAGAGGTGAAGACAAAGTTGAGCACTCCCATCATTGCTCTAGCTGCTTGCTAGCTGAAACAGAAATAATAGGAATATTAAATTAGTATGTGAATGTGTGAGAATATATCGAATCCCAGGAAGCAAGAGGGCAAAATCAGGCTATGTTTCTTAGGTGCTGTAAACTGTGTATTACAAAGACAAGAAAGGAATCACGGAGATTTACCAGAGGTGGACATGATACCTGTATGCAACATCTGTTTAATGATGTGTTCTCTTTAACTTGTTACACTAAGTGTATCTAGAAAAGATGGCCAGAATACACTCAGGAAAGGACATAGCATCAGAGGGTTTCTGGGGAGATGTATAAGTACACGGACACTTACAAAACAACTGTGTAATGGTCTTTTTCACAGCTACTCAAGTACTCAGGAAGTCACAGTACCCCAATGACAGTAGAAAACACTTAATGGATTTAATACGCTGATATATTTTCCTCACTTTTCCTTTATTTTCAAATATCTAGGGTTATACACAAAGGCCTTAGTTAACCACTAGTGCAAATCCTACAATACTCATATGTCCCACAGAACCCCTGTGATCAGAGGAAACAATTCAAGGGTCTCCAGAATGTGTAATAGTTGTCCACAGAATTTGGAGAGGGAAAATAAAGTTAATTGGAACAACCCAGTTTGCTATGGTATTGAGGGTGGAATTGGACAGAGACTTAGCAAGTCATCCAAGAGGAAGCCAGACTTAGCTGAGGAGGAGCTGCTCTCTCATATAATGGGCAACTCACTTTCCCAGCCTCTGCTTTCTAAAGATCCTGTATCCGCCCATGGCAGCTCTCCAGTTCTGTGAGCTATTCCACCAAGCCTCTGTGATCCCGATGGGATCATAGTGCTGCAACTGCATGCAGACCTCCAATTCCTCCTGTTTGTTCTCCATTCTGCATGCAGCAATGTACAAGCACTTCAGAGGCACCCTGTCATACAGTTGGGATGGATCCCTTTCTATCCTGTTACAAAGATTTTGAGGTCTCTCCTGTCCATATCACCCTACACCCTTTGCTTGCCAACCCAGTCCATGACTTCCTCACTTGACTGGGCAATCATCTCCCTTCCCCATTGCTCCGCAGGCATCCCCCAATGGTGCAGTCTGTAAGTCAAGGCTAGATTGAGATTTCTAGATCTAAACCACACTTTGTATAGAGAAGACAGTAATAATATTATTTTAGGGATTTCCTTCAGCTCCATAGTAAATACAATTCTAATGGGTATGAATTTTGTTCGGTGATACCTAACAGTATCTTCTCGGAGGCTGTTCTCTACCAGAAGTTTTCTGGGTCTCTAGATGACCAAAATCCCTTACATTTTCCTTGGTAAACGTAAGTAGCAGTTATGCCCTTACTTTTCTGAAGTACTTGCTGATATTTTGAAGGGACTGCAAGGTGATAGGGATGTAAACTTTGGAAGTTAACATGACTTTTACTTGCATAAGTGATGAGTTCAGATGGTAATGAACAGGGTTTTTCAGGGAGCTCTGTATGTGTATGTGAATATCTAGGTATCATGATCTGTATCTTAATGAGGGGTGCTGAAAAGTGGGGTGTTAATACAGAGTTCTTGTCTAGAGCTTATCTGCCACCTCCTCGTAATTCTTTAGAAGACATCTCATGGATGGATTGATATAAGGGTATAATCCATGACGATACTAGAGTATCTGATATATTTTTCATATTTAGAAAAAGAGAAAGGATGTTGATTTTAAATTTCCTTTAAAGGGAGCATATAGTCTTTGTCTTTAAATGTCATGTGGACAGATCCAGAAGAGGATAGGATGGGTAATCTGGGAAAGATATACCCTAGCCAGAAACTCCCTGGATATCAATGTTACAAGTTTCATTTAAATACAATGAAAAAGAAAATTCTGAAGAAAGCTATTATTTGTTGTAAAATACCAGATATCTCTTGCTGTGTCCCTACAAAGTTATTGAGCATGCATGTAGCTGTCAAGCTGCCTTCATCTGGATATAATAAATATCATTACAGTTATCTACCTTAATTAAGCCCTTCCAACCTTGTCCTCCCAAAACTGGAAGAGATGATCACAAAGGATGAGCTTTTATGTTTTTATCCAGCTCAAAAATGTGTTTTTTAGAAAGTGTAATATTAAGAGCTTTCATATACCACACCAGGTGAATGCCCTATGATGACATATGCAGCTTTCATATAGGATAGAAATAGCTCGAGTTGTCCATTGTTTGATCAGTATAGGGACTGAGAAGAGGAGTCTTGACTTCCACAGATGTTTGGCCTAAAGGTTATTTTCTTATATGCTTGGAAAACAGACTGTATAAATAGCAGTGCATATGCTGGTATTGGTTGCCTTTAGCTGGGAAGTGTCATTAAGGCTGTTCATGGAAAGGAAAGTTTTCATTAGTGTTCCCAGAAACTTAGGGAATTTGGGTAATCTCCCTGAACAAAGCCCACTTGTCATGTTACAGGCTAGTCCAGTCATGAATGGACACACAAAAGAACATTTGATAGCTGGTGAAAAAGACATTTGTAACTTGTAATCCAAGCTGCAGAAAGCACAAGCTCATAGCAAAGTTCCTGTGGAAGATTTTATTTATTACTTAAAAAATCCCATTCAGTTAAATACAGGGATATCATATCTTTTAACAGAAAGATTAAAAAGGTCCTGCTACTTTTATATTCCTTTCCAGAATGCTAGCATTTCTGCATGATCAGCCCTTTTCCTATCCTTGTTCCACCTCTGCAGCATTAATCTTCTTGGAGTAACTGCTCGCTTGCTAAACATATCCATCAGTCAAAGATAACTATAATATATGACAAATGCACCGTCAGAAGAATTCATTATAGGCACCAATCTGACATCACAGGATAGTGATTTGTTAGCAGCATCTCTTCTCCCAGAACAGGTTCTGAAATCAGACTTTAAGATAATTGCATGTCTTATCTAAAATTCTCCCACCTAAATTGATACTCTATAGATGACTACTGACCTGTTCCTCCAAAGCCACAAATCTAAATTAACCTCAAGTGCAAGAGAGGTTTAGTGGCTCTGCATTAGAAGTTAATATAAATAGAGAAGTTTAAAATCTCTTTAGTATTGAATCTGTTATCTTAATTATTTTTTCTTATCAAAGTAAGCATAAAGTTTGCAAACAATACACCAAAGACTTAGAAGGTACGCCATCCTGCCACCTCTGTTTCTTTCTTCTTGTCATTTTGCCTGAGAGAAATCAGGAAGAATGTTTTTTCCAGGTCCCTCAGTTCACAGGGTTATTATAACCCCCTCATTAAAACATTCTCTGTCACGGCTATCATGGGGAAACTGAAGTCCACTTGTGCTGACTTTCAGTGATCGACAATTCTCATCTTTCTGGGCCTAACTGTGCTAGCCTCAAACTAGGGCAATTTTAGGTGAAGCAGATAAAATACTGAATTCCATTAACACTGCAAAAATGTTTTAAAGGAATGGTTAGATACCATTTAAAAACTTTTGCTTTCTCTTTCCTTTTCTTTTATTTTAAGATCCGGTCCACATCTCAGACAGACCTTCAAATGGAGTCACTTTTTTTTTGCTAAAATAGAAAATAATTCAGATGTGAGAAACTATATAACAGTTGAAGCAATTATTTATAGGAATTCCATACTGCACGAATGCTAGCAGTGGGAATGGAACTGTCTTCATAGCAATAGTTCGTTGTCTGTATAAAATATTGTTCCTCCACAGCAAGGAGAGTTGTTCATCTGAAATGCTGCATTACACTCCAACTTAATCTGCATCTGATGCAAGCATCAGTTGAGTCAAAATGAAATGGATTAATTATTTGCTGAAAAATAAGTCTAATATTAATTCAATAATATGTTATTTTAAGGAATTTCTGCTGTCTTTTTCTAAAGGTTTTTGTTTCTGTCATCATCGCTTTGCAGGACTCAGAGGTATGCTGTTAAAAATCACATGAAAATGTATCTTATTTCAAAGTTTAAAACTTTTTATCACATCATGTAGTGACATTTTCAGCAGTTACAAATTTTGGCTGTGCAGTTAGTACTAGCTTCATTTTCAAAGTACAATGCACTTCTAATCAATCCTACTCTCAGCTCAAAAGTTGAAAGGTAAAAATCAATTGCCACTTTTGAATAAGGTTAAGCCTTGGTTTTAGCTCTCCACAAGTACTGTTTTGTACAGTTTAGTTCATGGTTCTGGAAGAACGCATACACTATAGATCCTCACACCTTGAACATATTTAGAAAACATGTCTGTTGTGAACCAGTCTAATACATTGAGCCCAAAAGCTTCTCCTTACCACACTTTCTGTTCCTCCCCCCATGCAATTAAATCACTGCTGAAGGCAAAAGAAGTGCAGAGAACTTGGAAATATTACCTTCACTGCTCCTCAAAGGCCTTTAAGGCACCTTCTTATTTCTCTGCAAGCACTTCTGTATTGCTACTCATAGAACGTTTGTGGAGAACAGATTAAAAGAAGCTCTTATTCCCACTCCTTCTGATGGGAGATGACTGGAGAATGACCAGCACCTTTGGTTGTGCTGAATATCGGTGCAAGGGAAGGAATCAATCACCTATGGGCCTTGAAGTTCAATGCTGGTTTAATCCTTACTCTAGTTCTGAGGTAAAGTCACTGTCTCGTTTTTTGCCTTGAGCACAAAATCTAACAATGTTGAGGGAGAACTTTAACACTTCATTCCAAAATGAACCCTGTCCAAGAACTGTTCAACAGATGTTATTTTCCTTGTAGTTTTTTCTCCATAGCCTTGTTAACACAAGAGATTGAATTTGTACCTCAGGGACTCAAACTTTATTACAGAACTGCAGGTAAAGTTCGTTCTTTGATCAAATAAAAAATGACAAAGAAATGCTCTAACTTATAGCTGTACAGGGTAACATCAGAGAAGAAATTTTGGGTCATCTTAATCAAATTATACCCATATATGTTTGAGAGCGAGATACTACCCTCAGTTTACTGCAGATGTGGTGTTGTTAACAGATGCATATTGCATTGCTCAAGAAGAGGTAAAAGGCAAAAAGAGAAACAATGGTAGATATTAAATGAGTCTTTCTCAGAATATCATGATTGTAACAGCTGACCTCCACCCCCAAGCCTCAGAAGAAGATGAGTTCTATTGATTGAAGCATAAGATTCAAGAATATTTACCTGTTACATGGAGTTACATGGCAGCTTAATACTAACTGTAGAACTGCAAGAAAGAAATTTTATTGACTCAGTGCTGGTCTTTACTGTCTGCGAGTTATAGTGTTCTCTATAGAAGCTCAGCTGAGTTAGGCAATACATTGATAAGGGACTCAAAGATCCATCTACATCTTTTGAAACAAAAGTTGTATCTGACTTTGCAGTGCTTCCACTAACAGTTCTCAGTATGTCCTTCCATTCCTGGACTCCTGGTTTTTCACACTGCATATGCTTTACTTTGCACCCTCTGACAAAGAAACCCAAGAATGGAGTAAAAAATAATCTTGGTCTTAGGGCTTAACTCAACACAAAGGGGTGGGAATCAGATGGTACCGTTTGGTTCAGTGACCATACAGCGCTCTTGGGATCTTATAAAAAGAGTAGCCATTCTGTATTTAAAGAATCCCAGTGAAGAACCTGATATTCTAAATCCTTTAAGAAGACATAATGCAGATTAAAAATACTATGACTGGGCATGACCTAAGGAAAGAGAAAAATCCATGAATTAATTCACTATTATCTGCAGGACGATCTGTAAATGACAACATTTGTACACCGTCCAAAAAGATTTCTTGCTTTCTATGTAAAATAAACCATTACAAACATGTTCAGAGTTGACAGGTAATGACTTTTTTCAGATATTCACCACATCTACATTTCTGAGATTACAGAATGAACCATTCACACCCCCTTTACAAACCACCAAGTCCATGTCCAGCTGTTCTTTATTTGTTTGTTGCCTGTGAAACTGTTGCATTCTCTGAATGATTGCCAATAGATAAACACAGAACGAAGAATTCAAGCAGCATAAGAATGTCCAGTTTTGCCAGACTTTTATCATCAATATAATGTTCTTGGTAATATTTCTTCTAAGAGGGATCAAAAGTAGAGAATAATGCATGGGATAATCAGCATCAAGAGAGTTCACTGAGCAAGATATTAGTGGTTGCTAAAATGAAAAATGTTAATGTTTTGTTATTCAAAAAATAGGATCCATTCTATCAAAATAGAACTCTGTTTCCAGTGTGTTTTCCAGCAAGGAAAATGGAAATCGACTATGGCACTTGTCTTCTGCAGTAAGACTCTATATGCTACATGAAGATTTAAGATACATCTTTGTATGTTAAAAGATATGGATATGTCACACAGATGCTTCTCATCTAATCCGTGTTCAACCCTATCAGTCATAACAAAGTTGAAATTGCCCATTAAAAAAGTACCCAATTTTCTATCTGGGTAAAGGTAATATCAGTCTGATTAATATTCATATAGCTTCTCTTGTTAACTACTTCATGATTTACATAGAATACATAATGGGAAATTATTTTGCCATTTGACATAACTCAGACTATGTTAAACATAACGTATTCTCTCTAGCCTGTAGACTGAAATAGAGAAAGAATTTCCTTGATTGCTTTATTCCAAGAGTCATCAGTAGCACAGACTTCTCACAACTCTAGCTCACTGGTATAGACCAGTTCCAGCCATTAAAGAATGATCCCAGTTTCAGATTTGTCATGTCAAGGTAAAGACACCTTTATGTATAAAAAATAGGTTTGCTTGTTTAAGGCAACTTTTGTCAGAAAGTATTTTGCATTTTTACATTTATGTACTTTACACTTAGCTTCATGATAACTCTAAGGTACAGGTAAGAATGCTGTTATTTCAAGTTTACATAGTTTCATGAGATTCTATCTATGGTTCCAGATATTAGTTTTCTGCAAATATTTATTTGAAATAAATAATTGAAATATTTATTCAAAAGCTTCCCATTACGTTCTGTATCTCCAACATGAACATTCATTGACTGAATTACTGTTACTTTTAAGCTTCTGAACAGTCCCTGTCTAGCTCAAAAAGTTAATCAAGGTCCACAAGGCTTGGTACCAGTTCCATCCTTGGTGACCACTCAGTTATTTTTGTAACAATACACATCTTCTGAGCCTTGAAATGTTATTTCTCCAAATCCTGGCTGCACCCCAGCCATCTTGAATTCCTAAAGAGGAATTTACATAAGAGAACAAAAGGGACATTTCCTTTATAAAACAGAATCAAAGTCATTTCCTAGCTGAAAAGCAAAATCTTGTTTTACTGATTCACTGTTGAGTGTAGCAAGGAAACAGCTGAATAAGTTCCCCCCACAGACATACACATTCAACCCGTCATACAAGCATACTGGTGGTGTTCCCTGTCAGAAGAGGCACATTCTTATCACTTAGCATCTGTTTCCTTTTTTCTCAGACTTGTTTACCAGCATTTTCATTGAGAAGTTTCCTTACAGAGGATAATTTTTATACTATTTCATTCATTCACGATGGAGTTACACCTCCCAGCTGCAGCTATTTTAATAGCTCTAAGAGTTAGGTGTATAATTTTTCTGTGTGACTCATATCCTATCAAATAGTGATCTAAAATGCAGTACAAAAACTCTCTTGCTCTCTCTTTTGCAATCAGAGCTGTTTATAGTGACAGTTAATTTAAACAATATTCTTTTAAATTGTGTTGCTTCCTATTCTTTAACAGTAGAAGGACAATGATAGAATTATTTTTCATTTCAGCCTAAAAATAAAGAGATTATTTTAATAAACTATTAATAATCCACATCAATGTGATTTCTGTTATTCTACCTAGTTAGAATGTAAGAGTTTATTAAAGCAAAAAAGTCGAGATGAAAAAGGTTCACACTGCATTTGTAAAGGTTGGAATGAAATTGCTATTTCTAGGAGTTTCCATGGAAACTACAGTCCTAAGCAAACCTCTGTACAAAAAGAAGATTTTTTTTGTTGTTGCTAAGCATTCTTGAGAAAGCACACTAGCATCATTATAATATGTAGCCAAACCAACAGGCATGCTGGTTGAATAATATATAGCATACAACCATTGTGTTTACTTGCAGAATATTTTAGAAAGGAAAGTTCAGGCGTCTGTGTGACCTTAAGATTTGGAGCTGTACAATTTTTAGATTTAGCATTACGGTTATGTCTAAAGTGATTCAACATGGTTAAAAACCAAAATTACTCTGAGCAAACGTAACAGGTTGTCAAATTTTTACATTCAATACATGCTTGATAATCTTAGTAAATAAGTAATTAATTGGTTTTTAATTTGTTTTGATATGATCAGTTACTCTTAGTGTTATTGAGAGCACCCTTCTATCCTCTAAGCTTTTGCTTATAGTTGAATATAGGAATTTACACCTACCATAGACAGTTTTACTACCTGAGAAGAGACAGAAGTCTTTCCATAGTAGAGGTGAAAAGTAGGGCAGACTTTTCTTTCAAACCAAACCAGAAAGTTTTTGAGTAAAGAGACATATGCTCAGATTCTAAATTCTTTACATTTGCAGACCAGTTTTGATCCTCTTTCTGTTTCTACAGCCACCCAAGCCAGCCTTCATGGTTTCTGAAAATTCAGATAATTCCACAATCAAACCCTAAATGTGGAGTGCTTAACATTGACAAGGAGTTATGTGAGCCCATACGAGGGTTTATGTGAGCAAGATGTACAAAACAAGACAGTAGCTTTGGCAATATTGGCTTATGCTAATTTAAGAATACAATACCTATTTATTTCTCTGGGATTTCTAGAAAAAAGAAAATATCACGAGTTTTTCATTTACTCTGTTATGAAGATAGAATAATGTCAGAAATGCCTGTGACTATGAATTAGCAACACAATGTGTTGTGATTATTGATATGATATTCCAAACATATTGATTGCAAGATTTTTTTTTCCTAAAGCAGTTGTGTACTGTAGTAAAGCTTTAAATATTTAATTAAAAGCCCTGTATTAATAAAAAATGATTCAATAAGTCACCAAATGTAAAATTCTACAATGATGCCTCTATAAATTATTTAGCAACCTCAAGAGTGTTGGCTTTAATAAATTAAATTCAAGGACATCTAGTCAACATACTTACAAAAACTAAAAATGTAATTCTTTTTATCAATGCAAGAGTCTGGGCTCTTATATTTCACCACGAGCAACTTCAAATTTGCTTGATAGCTCCCTCCTCAGAAATGCTTTTTTCAGGAGGCTAAATTAATTATATGAAGACGAAATTATGAAACACAACCAACAATTAAAATATATAGGCTTATATCTATCCTTCTTTAAATATTAAATAACTGGTTAGTTAGCCAAGAGCAATAATCAACATTTTTTGCCTCTTACCGAAGTTAGCTAGACATCTGCTATTTTTTTGGCTGCTAACAGACTCACTTAGAGAACACTTAGCTCTAGAAGACCTTGGGATTTGTACTTCTGAATCCTGCCAAGAGGTTCCATTTTAGCACACTTTGGACTTTTGATATTCAAATCCCTTTTAAATTAATTTCTACAATCTCCCTACTTCAATCTATTTTCAAACTGTTCATAATCATATCTAGCACAGTAGTCTAAGTGGTTACTTGTATTTGTTATTTCTATTTCACTCTAGTTAAGTCAATGAATAAATGCATGCACATATTTAATAAAAGGAGAGTTGGTTTTGTTTGTTTGTTGTTCTAAAAAAAAATCAGACTGAGCAGCCATAACAAGTTGTTAAATGGAGATTTTGAATCTTCCTCTTCAGTCGATGAGCTAATTGTCTTTAACTCTCAGAATGGAGAGCCCTGGTAATTTATACTATACACTGCAAAAACCTATTTTCTCAAGTATTGTTCATAAGTAATAAGCAGGGAGAATAGTTATTTAAGGTTATTCTTAGAAAGACAAAGATATTTTCCAGCAACAATAGTACATCTGAGAGTAAAGAACTTCCTGTTGTGTTTGGTATTCAAAAGCCCCTCCACAGTTTAATCACTACCCTTCATTTGAATTAACTCAATTGTACTGATTCAATAAGCTTTGTATCTCAATGTTTCTGCTACACACCTAGATTTTTGCTTTTTTTATTATTATTATTTTGTTGAAGAATAACTTAGAAAGGTAGCTTCAAGAGCTGAGTTTTCACTTATACATCATCTGAAAGAAGTGATCATATTTCCTAAAGATTTAACAGAATCTAGTACAGCGTATAGACACTGATAAGCATGGAGGTCACAGGCACCTCAGGGAACATTGAATACATTTAAAGTTTCATAATAATTTAGGAACCAGTAGATGTTCAGCTGCTATGGATGTCTCTCCTTGCTTTCTTGCTATTTTTTTAATGCTTACAGTACACACAAACCAGAATTGTGCATCTGGAAACACAGCAATCACCTGCTGAGCAACAAGTGACCTTATCAGAAAGGTTTATTTTCAAAAATACTATGTGGAAAAAAACCCATCAGGTCACAGAGTTCACTCAAATTTGAAAATGTAACCCTTTCAGGTTAGGGGAGTTTTTACTCACAGGAATCTATGAAATGCAAGCGTACTACCGCCAGTGAATGTTTTAAACAAAATGCAAAATGCTGTTGATTGCTTAACCCCGGTACACCTTCCACCACACCTTTGTCTCATAATTGCTCAGCTGCCTTTCACAATGAACATGTCACATGCGCAAATGAATCATGGACAAAAGGCCAAGAGAAGCAGGATCAGATAAATGGCTACAGTGACAGCAGCAGTGATTTACTTCATTCCTCCTAAAATAAAGCAAATTAAAAATGAAAATGTTGAATTTTTCAGAAGCCTTGAATTTTAAAATGCCTATTCAATAAGAGCCCATGGCTAAAAATTTGCCATATAAGGGTAGTTCCATGATGTAATCTCATCACTACATGATTAAATACACATGCTCAATGAAGCAGAGGACAAAAATTTTCTCCCCTCAAAACCAGTGGTAAAACTACTTCATTAGGGCAAGAATTTTCTGTGTATTCTCTGGCTGTGCAAATCAAAGGGGACTTCTGTCAATCCTTCAGGTTTTAAAGCACCCGTCAGCATTTTCACCCGCTTACTCAGTATCTTATAGGATATGATAGGATAAAAAAAGTTTGGGATTTATTTCCCAAATTTATTCCAGATTCTTGTGATTGTAATTCACTTGTGTGTAGAGGTTTGAGTTCATAGTTTGCCTATGATGTCAAGCGTCTGTGGACCAAAACTCCGAGTCCGTCTTTTTGAATCATAATGCATCTAGGGACAGTCACTGATGCTTGCTAGGGAGTGGGGTGGGATGTTGGCTATTTTATCCTCGGTTAAGCCACACTTAATAACTAATTAAAAGAACAGGTACAGGCCCACGTAACACAGTCTGTGGCTACTTCCTTCCTTTTTGCCCTCACTGGAGCAATGCAAGAACAGCCTTAGCACTCCCTTAGTTTGGGAGGAGTCCTTAGCCATTTGATCTTCAATATTTCCAGTGTGCAAAAGCTGAGAAATGGATTTTAGCAAGTCACTGTAAATGGTTTGTCAAGTTACCTCCTGCCCTTTGGTTTTAGGAAGAAGAAAAAGGAAGACAGGGACAAATTAGAGTTTTAAGTGCAGTTTCCAATTCTGGAAGCAGTTTTTTTAATGGGACCTGATCATTGCTAATAATTCTGACTGATTTACCTATTAACTTTATTATAAGCATTAGCTTTGCTTTGCTAACAACAAAAAAAGAAAAATATACTTTATCTAAATCATTGAACAATAAAGTTAGCTTTTCCTTTCAGCCAGTTAGGCTTCCATAATTTCTATTACATTTGACTGAAATCAACATTTGTTTAAAGCAGAATGCAGTACAGTTAGTAAGTAGAACTTTTATATTAGTTTACAGGCAAATTTCTAATTATAATTGATAGCTACTTTGCTTAGTCTGGAATGTATAAACAGTTCTGCCTTTGTCTTTGGATTCATAAAGTGATCTCATAAAATATTGGAAGAGGTAATTTCATTCATAGATTATTCTTAATCACTAGAGAAAAACCGTGCATGCTTAACTCCTGTTGACTTCACCGGTAGTATTGCAAGTCATAGTAATGATAGAACACATCACTGCTTGGGCAATCAAAGACAGAGTAGTTGGCTAATTGAAAGAAAAGCTTTGTGCTTCCTTTAAAATCAGTAAACTGATGGGTCTGGCCTCAACTTTTCCACCTTGCTTCTCCAAGAAACATTCTCTTGAGGTGAAAAGTAGATCAGTCAGTCTGTCCTGGCAAGAAAATTGGAAATTACTGAGCAGAAGAAAGCAATATCCTGACTCCATTAAGATGTATTTAGTTAATATTTAAATCAACTTCAATGAAATTACTATCCCACGTAGTCTTTGTGTACAACATGAGTTGTGTTTAGTGCTTTATAGTTCCATACAATCATCAGATCAAGATCAATGAGATTTGAACATGTCACACTGGCATGTTTTGCAGACCACGTAATTTTGGCAGATCCAAAAGCAAAAATATCATTGTGTTCTGTGTTCTGTGTCTGACCTATTGACTAAGCTCTATTGTTCTAGGCATGAGCCACAGATTCAATAAACAGCTCTGTGTGTTTAGATCAATTACAACATATGCACGGCGTCCAACACATTTGGGACAGACTCACTTTGCGTGAACAATAGGATTTATCTGCAGACACAACAGTCATTCATCCAGACAACCATTAAATCATGAGACAGAACAGTAGGGTAGCACAACTTTGCAAAAGGTTGTGGCTTCCTACCAAAATCAGGAGGGTAGTGGATCTGGGTTTCTAGTTGTGGTTTTCGAAAGAATTAAGTGGGCTCTTCATAATGGAGAAAGTTTGCCTGTGGAAAACAAGCCATTAACAAACAAAGCAACAAAACAGCCCATTGTGTAACCCGGCTTTCTTCTCAGATACATTATGATAATTTCATGCGATGTACTTAGGATATTGAATGGGAAAACTGAGCTGTAATATCCATGCACAGGGCTTAATAAGAAATGTACTGCAGGTCGACAAGGCAGATTATGACAATTGCTACAAGAAGACAATGATGTCTAAGTTAAGAGCAGGTTTGCAAATACTACCAAATGTATGTTGTTAAGATGGGAATATTCAATAACACTGTTGCTATTCAAGGCAGTTCTGTAGCAAACACTTTCTATTTGCAAATTGAAGGTGGGTAAGATCTCTTTAAAGGACGATATGGATAAAAAGGAAGCAGCTGCTTCACTAATCAGAGGGTTACACTTTAAGGAAACCTGAAGATGAAAACAGAAATGAAGGGCTGAATCTTTTATGTGTTGCTATCCACTATGACACGGTTTAACACTCTAAATCATGTTAGATGGGAATCTGAGAAGTGCAAAGCTGTTAAAAGCCTTAATTTACAACTACTGATTTTCAGCAGTTACAGTGGTTGATAACTTATAATATATACATTTTTTCTAAACATTTTTTTTTTAATCTTAGCATATTATCTGGGGACTCATCCAAAAACATTTAAGCTTTAAAAATCAACAACAAATAAAATAAAATAAATGTTTCTTTTAAATAAAAAAAAAAAGGAAAGAATATATAGTACTAAAGATTTGTTCAGGAAGCAATAGCTCATTGCACTTTGCAAGGAAATATATCTAATTCTGAGGCCTAAGGATCAAAAAGAGAATTATGAAGTAAGAATCTAATTCAGGAGGAAATTAGGATTTGCAGAAATGTTCATATATTCAAAGAACTATTAAACCTTCTTTGTAGAAGTAACAGATAGTTTTTCAAATACATCATAAGGCTGATTTAGCACAGATAAACTGCTAAACAGTAAGTGAAAAAAGCCAGGGAGAGCTCTGAAACTTGGTTTGTGCAGTGACTTCCTCTGAGCTTACAATAGCTGATAGTTTGAGTGGAGATTATTAGTTATAAAATTCAGGAAAAATCTAAAATGCTCAGGAAAAAACACTTGAAAGGAGGAAAGTAGGGCAGATGATTTGTTCTAGACGGTGCATTTGATACATAATTTAAATCGCAGACGAGTGACAATTCAAAAGATGAAACAATAGCTTTTCAGCTATCATATTTTTATAAAATAGCAATATTCAGAAAATTTTTTTTCTCTTGAAACATGGTTCCTTGAATATACGGTATAATTTTCCTTTAACTACACCATATAAACTTTCAATGTGAGTGAATACACCCATTAGTCTACTTTTCCTTGTGTATTAAAACAGGATAATAATTTATACCATATCTGTTCTATTTCAGAGACTTTGAATGGTTTTCCTCTGGTTTTATTCTCAGCTGAGTATTGTCATATAAGTTCACTTACTTAAGAATTTGAAAAGAAAAATTAAGGGAACTGAGTTTGACCTTAACTCATGGCAATCTCTTTGGGAGATTCTAACCTGCCCTGGAAGACACTGTTGTTTAGTTTATCTAAGAGAAAGCAGTGGAAGACAAAAATCCTTTAGACTATATAGCAATGGAATCTCTATGTAGAGGGTAGTTATTATGCATTTTAACATTGTTTAAGATATTTTAATATGCCAGTTTTGAAGTTAAATAATAAACTATGTCAGGAAAGAAACTTCTTTCTAGAAATGTAATTGGTGTATTCTGGCAAGAGAAATGTAACAGATGATCATTCACAAAAAAACATAACAGAATGAAATATTCTCTCTTAGTTAAAAGAAGCTCCCTTTTTCTAATTTTATTCTGAATTACTATTAATTTGACTTTTTAAAACTGCTGTTACTACTCTTTTATATCTGTATAGTTTTATTTTTCTCACAATGTATAGGTAACTTAAAATCTGCTTCCACCTTTACTAGAGTCACAGTATCTTCCTTCCTCATCCCTAAAATGTCTATTGTTGCACTTTCAAGAGAACTAAACTATGTGCTTAAATCAAATTTAAAAAGAATATCATCATATATGAAGAACAGAATGTGACAACTTGAGCCAAACTGCATATTAATGCTATGCAAAATAGTGGGTATTCACTTAGAATCTGCAAAAGTTTTATACCATATTTCATTCCCGTAAGCAGCAGATATTGGTGAAGTCCTATTATAAACTATTGGGTTTGGATCACAGTCAATGAGAAAGAAGTATCAGAATTTACTGGACAAGTCTTTCTAGAAGTCATCAGTTCTAAATATATTCTCATTACTGGAGAAAATTAAAAAATAAATTATAAGAATAAAGAATATCAAGAAAAAAGTCTCTTCAATATCTCCATTTTTATAAATTAGTTATAACAATTAATTACAAGTAGTTCCTGTAAAATAAGAACTCGAGAGACACATAGGTATCCAAAGTCCATCAAATTTGTAATTTTTTCCCTTGCACCTTGGGCAGTTTTGTAAAATCCCGCCTTTATTCAGCAGTTCAGAAACAGGGTAATAAATAGGTTTGCGGGAAACTAATGAGAAGAAGGTGAGGCTTTTAATCATTAATGAAACAAACAGAGCCAGGAAATGTAATGTTGCCAAAATTTCCATAGTCTAGGCTAGTTAAGACAACACATAGTCGTGCTGTAAACTGTAGTTTATAATATTTTATTTATAGTCAATCATCAGTTAGTTTTGGAGGCATAAGCAACCAGCTCAGATGGCTTCAGTGCAAACCATGTAGAAAAAGGCAATGACACTAGATTAAGGAGCAGTGTAACACATGCCGTGTGTAGGAGTCAGGAAAGAAGGCTCTTGCCCTAACCTGCACCCAGATTTGTCACAAGTTTGATCCCAGCTGTAATGTCAAGGATTCCCAAAGATTTTGATGGATCTCCTTTCTTTTCAAAAAAATTGATATAAACACAAGTCACTTGTATCATATAGAACTGGAGATTTGCATTTCAATGATATTTTGTCCTGAATTTGATTCATTAAGGACAAAAAAAGCATGAGAACACTGTTTTATGGCAAAGATGCTAATTCTGAGACTCTACAAGGTGGTTCTTCCCTGGCACGGTCAGGCTGGATTGTTGTCTTTCTGCATGGTGTGTATTATTGAAACACCAGACAGAGAGTTACTTGAAAATAACATAGGAGCTATTTAGGAACAATACTGCAGTTGATCAGATTAATGCCATAGGTTACCTTACAATCATCAGCCCTTGTTCTGTCCTTACTGCTATTTGGTTTTCCTATCATTTTCCCACATATTTGATGGTGGTAATGGTGTTTTTTAAGATAGAATTAATTAGTCAAGTTCTTTTCTATAGACTGTGCTGTGACTCTGGGCCTTCCCTAAGATCTGACTACTCAGATTCCCACTGTCTGGACTTTCGGAGACTTCAGGCACCTTAGTCCATCTACCACCCAGTTTGCATCCTGGGTTAATGCTGCCTTTCTCAGTTTTAGCTTAAATATTCCCCTCAAGAGTCCATTAGCCAAATAAAACACAAAAGCAGATGGGCAAATGGGGGATATGTGCATACATGTAGTCTATTAACATAATTTTAAGCCATTACCCTTTCACTTATACCTAAAGGACAAGCAGCTTAAACCAACACAGAATCATAGTAATTCTTGTAGTTTACCCTTTATTCCTTCTCAGCTCAGGGAGCACGATTCCCTCTATTTTATAAAGCTTCTGCAAATATTTCTCCTTCTCACTTGACAAAAATAGACTAAGAAAACCCCAGTTTGCCTCCTGCCTTATTTTTAAGCTTTCGGCCTCCTTTTCCAGGTGACTTCTAGAGCTCAACAGGGAACCTCCAAAATGCTACCAGGCAACTTTACAGTGAGACATTTTCTAATAAAAAAATTCTCTTTCTTAGACATATAATTTTAGAGTGAGTGCATTTCTTTTGTTTGCTATTATCCTTTGGAAATTTTAGCCCAAATTAGAGATTAAAAACCCCACTCTTTAGGTAAAGTTTGCCATCAAAGAAAGATAAATACAGAATTAATTTCCTTAGTTTTATTAATTTTCTCAGCCTTCAGAAGATTTTTTTTTTTAACCCAAGCTAGTCACCAAAGCTCTGGTTACAGACAATGGAAAGAGAAATAGACATTTTAAAGAGAAGATTACCCCAACTGTATAAAACTGGGATGAATGCTTTACTCAAGATGCTGTTCTCTCCACTGACTACAGACAAAGAGACAACACTGTGCCATAAAACCTAATCTGGATATGTGAAATGTTCCGTTTTGATTTATTTTTCATTTTGGGAAAAACAATAACAGCAACAATGGTTTGACTTTTTAAATGTTACATTTTGCAATTTTTAAAGTAAAAAGTCCATGTTTTTCTGATGGTGTTTTTAAAGAAAAAAAACGTAGATTTATAAAAAGTGTTGATGTTTCTATTCCAAGAAAGAAACATTTTTCAAAGTCTAAGAAATGTTCAAAAGATGGGAAAGCATTTCATGCGAGAATTGCTAGTTAGAGTATGGAATGGGGAGTAAGAAGTGGAGTGTTGTCTGCATTAACGAGCCTTTAACAGGTGTTAGGCAGGCCCTGCAAGGGGACCTAACATCGATCAGCTGTTTTGTCACAAGCATCCAGATCTGCTTTTGTGTTGTACTCTGCACCCCCACGGAGGGTGGCCTGGCTTCCCACTCAGGCTGCAGCCAACATCGTTCCTCCAGCCAGCAAGAACAGTGCAGTTGATGCCTGAGGCTTTTAGGAGGACTCCTGGATGGGTACAGTGGAACGTGTCTGCTGCTCATCCTCACCCTTATCCCTCCATATCCCTCTCCCCCAGCTGACATGCTTAATGGCCACTAACTTGCAAGGTAGACCTACAGACAGACAATACAGTTTGTTAAAAGTGTGAATAAATAAGTGATTGCAAGACACCATCACTGCAATACAGGGCATCCTTTCTTTACATTGAAAGAAAGGATTTTAGTGAAGTGGATAGAAAGGGGCAAGTAAATTTTTAGATTAATCTATTACTTGTTAACCATCTTACTACAGTGTTTTCCTTTTAATCAAGACAGATAAAATCTTTAGACTTTAATGGATATCTGAAGTGATGCTCCCAGTGTTAGCCCTAAGACAGTACAAAGCACCATTGTTGCTTAATTGGAACAGTATTAGCAAACATTGAATTTAATTGGGAAGCATTTGCCTGGTGCCAAGGGGTTAACTAATGTTTGCCCAGGTGTTTGAGTCAGGGTTCTGGCATTATATTACAGAAATAAAAGATTCAAAGAGAGAAACAAGAAGAAAAAAAAATTGTTAAAAAACATTTTTATTCTTGGTTCAAACCATTGTCTTCAGGTTTTTTAATCGGTATTTTTGGGGGGGGGGCTGAAACATAATGTTGAGTGTTGTTGGCAGGCTGCATATGAGTCCTAAGTAGTGTTATCCAGAATAGTCATTAAAAGCAATTAAGGACCACCTTTCTTACACTACTGCCATGTGTACACTTTTTTCTTTCATGGGTAAAATGAAATTTCAGGCCCTGACATTAGGAGAATACAGCCAATTAGTAGATAAGGTAAATATTATCTACCAACTGTGGCTATAGTAATATATTCCAGTGAAAGATAGTCAAGAAATGGCATGCCACTGTCTTCATAAAGCAGCTATGATTGTATATAAACTCAACTGGCATGAAATAGGATCTGAAAATCTATATATTTATTCAAACAAAAAAAACCCAACAGATTGGTGTTTGTTCTACTTTGAAATTTTTCTGTTATTTCTAATTTTCTGTTTTGAAAATTAAAAAAAGATGACTTACTAGTTTCTTTAAAGCTTTCAAGATACTGTCAGTATGTAACTCAGTGGAGCAAAACTACTGTCCTCACTTTAGAAAGCATATATGCTAGTGAGAACTATCTAAACAACTCCAAGATGTAGCAGGCAGGAAATTGTGCATGTCAGGGCAGATTAATTACTGTTCTGAACAATGCTAAATTAAGAAAGATAGATTCTGAAAAACTAATGTTATGAAATATCATGTAAACCTTTGCACAGTTTTGTAAATGACCATAAGGCCTGCTATCTATTCAGAATTTCTATTACTGGCTGAGGAGAATGGCAAAGAGATAAAATTAGAAAACATGGAGGGAATAAGACAGTTCCATTGTGAGCTAAACCTTCTGGGGTTTTTGTTTTGTTTGGTTTGGTTTGGTTTGCGCTGGGTTTTTGGTTTGTTTCATTGTGTTTGGATGGGGTTTTTTTTGTGGGAAAACTGAATTACCATGGCATAAGAGAGAATTTCTTCACTTTTTCCTCTCTTCCTTTTCCATAAACTCAGAACTGAAAAATTGTACTGTAGCACAACAGGTGAACTAATCCTGACAGAACTACATGGGAATTCATGGTATCAAAGCACAATCCATTGGTCTTGGAGTATCAGTTTGAGAGATGGGAGAACCAGAACTTTGCTCCTGGAAGTCATGCATGGTCTTCAGCAACTTCAGCAAGTTGCTAAGACTGTGTCTGTGTTGTACATTGAAGTGCTTTACTCATGTTACTCAATATATCTGAGTACCTAAGCTAGTTCAGTCACTAAAGCTACTTAAACACCCTTCCCATCTTTTCAGGAAGCTTCTTTAGAGCTCAAAAACTTCTCCTGTGACAGGTGCCATAATGACATGGTGTCTCTTTCTACCTGAGAAAGTCCGGTGCTTTTGTGTTGTAGATAAATATGATGAATATTGGGAGGTTCTGCAATACTGTTGAAGGAAGAAAGAGGAAGAATGGGAAGATCGGTACATTAGATATTGCCCTTCAGCATCCCTCCCATTTTGTCTGTATTTATAGAACTAATTTTCTATCAATATTTTAATAAGTGGACTAAAGGATTCAGATGCACGTTCCCTTCAGGATAGTTGCCAGTAGCTGGTCTGTGCTCTTGCAACTGAGTTCAAGAGCTGAGTTTTGGAGCTTGTTTTTTCACTCCCAACAGTGTTATTCTACTGAGCTTCACAGAATTGTTCCTGATTTGCATTACTATGACTTAAATGAGAATTTAAAGTCCTCTCTGCTCTCTTTGCTGTATTTGCTGTGAACATAATTTCTACTTTGCAGAAAAAAACAAGAAGAAACAAAGGAATAGATTTTCAATTCATAATGTTTTTTGCTGATTTTTCTCTCCCTACTTCTCTCTAATTTGTATCCTCCGTCTGTCTCAGGATGCTTACATAACTCACAGGACATATTGGAGGGATTTACAGTTTACTTAAAGATTACCATTTAAGCTGTTGCTTTCAAGTTTTATTAATAATGTATTATGTTTTCCATCTTATGCACTACATTTCTTTTGTGAACCTTGCTGAAAGTACATTTGGAGGAGAGAAAAAAAGTATGTTAAAAGAAAATGTAAAAAAGTAGTTTGCAAGTGATGGTGTATATGTATAGGTAAGTAATTTTATTACTAAAAACAACTTCTCAATCTGCAAGTTCTCATCTGATGTAAATCTAGTTATCTTTATCTGTACCAGAGCAAGATTTGGGCCAAATTTATCAATGACTCTAAAGCAAACATAGCTTGTCACAAGTGAAATTACAGGAATTTTTCTTATGTTGCCAGCACTTCTATGCTGCTCTGAACCATGAAGCAGAAGCAAGAAAATAAACACATATTCCTCACGTAAAGTTAATCATAGGGTTGGGTGGCAGACAAAGAATTTACAGTATTTCTACCTGAGTTCTAGTAAATAACCAACATACTTCAGCTGGTCACTCCTCCACGATATGTTCACTGTATGAGAACATATACTAGAACACTTAATTTTTATTTGTCCTTGGTGTTAAATAACAAAGAGGATTGTAAAGATGTGGGTGCAGGGCCAGACAGAGCCGGAGAAAGGTCTCAAGAATCTTCTTTTGGTTATAGGAAACAACAAAGAGCTGGAAGCCAGTAAAGCTCCTGCTGCGTGTGACTGGGGCCAAGTCACCTGGTGCCTTTTTCATTATCCTTTGACACAGCTCAGAAGAAGTAGACTAACAGTAGAATCTCACTGAAAATGCAAACCTCTTTATGAACAAAGCTCTAATCATGAACAAATAAAATTAAACCAACCTCTTAGGGAATTTCATTCCAGCTGTGCTGCATTTGCACAAAGAAGTGAAAATTCAGATGATTAGCACGTCTGTCAAAATTTTTTAAAAAAAAAAGTGAATTTGACATGATTCTTCAGTTCAGCAGTCCTTATAAAAGCCTAACTTCAGTTTACCTGAATTTCTAGTGGCCAATTTGACTTAGTAAAAACAACAATTAAGTGCCTTTCATCTCCTATTTAGGATAAATCATGTGTTGTGCTTGTCTGACATTGCCAAAGTACCATAATTATGACTGTGAAATTATTTTTGACACTTTTAAAATATGAGTCATCTTGTAGGAAGTGAATTTATTAGCTGTGCTATACAAAGTGTGCTAAAGGGAAAAAATATCGCTGATGTTATAGATTTGTCAGGAGAGAACAGTTAGGTGACATGGAGATGATACAGCTGCAGTTGGTCAATACTGGGGGGAACTTAAATATCAAGAATAATGGTTTGTTTACATATTTGCATTCGTATAGGTTGAATGATTGTTCCCTGAATCCAGTGTACACCTGAGGGCTTGTGGAAATTGTGTTAGTTGGGTCAAACAAGGATGGTGAGACTTCCAGCCAAGAGATACCCGCCTGCCTGGCACAGAGTCGCGCTGCGCGAGGAAGCGCAGCTTGGCTTGCTTTCAGCTGTTTCAGACAGTCACTGAATCACACTGTGTTGCATCGCTAAATGGGAAGACTCCTGTGCTGCAATGGACAGATACTCCCAGTTCCTGAAGCTGGTGCTCCACATCCTCCTCCTCTCCTGTAAAAACCTTATAGCCAATTCAGTGGATGAAGCATCAAGGATTCATTTTGTGCTCTTCATACTAATCCTGCCACTGTGCTAATCAAGCCTGCATGTTTAATAGCATTTTGGATTTGAAATTATCTAAATTGGATGTCTTTACCTTATGATCAGGGTTGATCTAAAAGAGGAGAAATAATATTCAAACCTACTTTTTTTTCTCTTCATTATAATTGCTATCATTCTCCTTTTACAGTTATTTTAATTTACATCAGTTAACTTCAGGCCCCTATTTCACATTTCACGTGGCACAGAAAAATATCTGTCCAAAACCGCTTACAGTCTAGTGACAGAGCAAGAAAAAAACACAATTGTTTTTTACGTCAGTAAGGAGCATGTACAAAAAGGAGAGAGATACACAGAGCAAAACAGTTTGTGCTGAGGACCATCAAAAAGACTGTGGACATTTCAGGGTTGTTAACTTGGATTAATTCTCATCTGGTCCTATGGACTGAATAATTTTTTTGTGGGTGTCTAGAGTCCATTAGGTACACTCCTGGAGCACAGCTTCCAGTTCCTTTTAATCCAAAAGGAATCCAGTTAATGCACTATGAAACTGCTTCACGTGAATCACAGAAAAATAATTAAAAAAAAAGGGTAACAGGGAGGTTAAAATCAAATGCTAATATTATATACAATTGGGAAATAGAAGAAGAAAGAATTAAATTCCTTAGCTCAGTTCCACTAGAACTCTGTGACCAGGACTGAAATTGAATCTAAAACAATTTAATACAAATAAGAAGATATACATTAAAAAAGCATAATTATTTAGAAGTACAGCAAATATATTAAAAAAACCCAGCATATCAAGTTAAGGTATGGGAAAAGTGTTTTGCATCATTTGCAGGTAAGAGTATATGCACAATCAGCCCTTCTAGTTTCCACTTCTGCTGAACAGAAGCATAGGCTGTTGAAAAAGTGAAAGAAGCATCTCCAAATATGATGATTCCAGCTTGTATGTTTTGTGGTTTATTAAAGAACTTTAATTCTTATGAAAAATCATAATTTCTGGTATTCATTTTGTTTTCTTATATACTGATGCTCATACATGTATAAATAGAATCATAGAATCATAGAATCATAGAATCATACAAGTTGGAAAAGACCTCTAAGATCATCGTGTCCAACCGTCAACCCAACACCACCATGCCCACTACACCATGTCCCTAAGGGCCCCATCTACACGTCTTTTAAATACTTTGAGGGATAGTGACTCCACCACTTCCCTGGGCAGCCTGTTCCAAGGCCTGACCACTCTTTCAGTAACGAAATTTTTCCTAATGTTCAATCTAAACCTCCCTTGGCGCAACTTGAGGCCATTTCCTCTTGTCCTATCGCTAGTTACTTGGCAGAAGAGACCAACGCCCACCTCGCTACAACCTCCTTTCAGGTAGTTGTAGAGCGCGATGAGGTCTCCCCTCAGCCTCCTCTTCTCCAGACTAAACAACCCCAGTTCCCTCAGCCACTCCTCATAAGGCTTGTGCTCCAGGCCCTTCAACAGCTTCGTTGCCCTTCTCTGGACACGCTCCAGCACCTCCATGTCCTTCTTGTAGTGAGGGGCCCAAAACTGAACACAGTATTCGAGGTGCGGCCTCACCAGGGCCGAGTACAGGGGCACGATCACCTCCCTGCTCCTGCTGGCCACACTAGTTCTGATACAGGCCAGGATGCCGTTGGCCTTCTTGGCCACCTGGGCACACTGCTGGCTCATGTTCAGCCGGCTGTCAACCAGTACCCCCAGGTCCTTTTCCTCTGGGCAGCTTTCCAGCCACTCTTCCCCAAGCCTGTAGCGTTGCCTGGGGTTGTTGTGGCCGAAGTGCAGGACCCGGCACTTGGCCTTGTTGAATCTCATACAGTTGGCCTCAGCCCATCGATCCAGCCTGTCCAGGTCCCTCTGCAGAGCCTTCCTACCTTCGAGCAGATAAATATATGCAATATTTCCATTTCACTGCTATGCTCTGAAAAACTGGACAGCTAGACAGCTATTTTCAGTATTTTCTTTGGATACCCTAAGTTTAAGTATTTTGCTATGAACTGACAGTGCTCCATGAAATTCAATGGCACCGCACCTGTTAAGAATTTTGCCTCAGTATAAATATTTAATTTCAGTAAAGATTTTCTCCCCATAATGACTGATAAAGCTTTAGTTTTTTATGAATAAACGCAAAATTTCAAGCATCTAAGATTAAGGAAAGTGCTGCGAATCTGGTGAGAGAGAAGAACAAGAGCTGAGAAAAATGCAAATTTCCCTGACACTTGGGAGTGTCTCCTGATTCTGGCAAATCTAACAACAACACATCTAAAATATTTTATGAAACCTTATCCAAAGCAGAAAATAGTCTCTCCTGATTCCAGTGACCTTGGATCTTTTTAACTTTTAAGATAAGTGAAGCATCAAAAGAATATCATTGTCAGGTAGATTTATTCTACCAGCATAATGAACAACGGGTACATTTTGGCTGTACCACAAGCTTTTGGCCAACTACTAATCAAGAACTGAAGTACTGTGTGTTTTTCTCATCAGGCAGCATCCACTGCTCAGTTGAGGACAGTAGGAGTAAGAATATTAAAAGAAGCAAGGAATTAAATTCAGTTGCAGGAGTGCAATCTAGCTGGTGGGACTTGTTAGAAAACCTGTTTCTCAAATAATTTGAGTTCTGTGGGTCTGAAATACATATTGACATATGCATTTACATAAACACTCTCAATTGTTGACAGTTTAGGGAATAGTCTCTGAAATAACTAGCCCAGTATCACTGGCACTCGCTTTCTGTTTAAACAAGAAAAGGAAAGCAGTGGAGGTGCTGTTTCCTTTTAACTTTGAGCTATCTCAAAAGGTGGATTTAGTTTTCCTAATCTAAACTAATATTGTGATACCTTTATTCTACATCAATCAAACTTCTTGTAAAACCCATGACTGCAGAAAGTCTGAGGTGGGTAACAAAAGCTGTACAATACGTAGTAAATCCTCTGCTTCTTAGTAATGCTCTAAGCTCTGTCTATTGTGAGAATAAATGTGTAAAACAGAATACACACACCATCTACAATACATCAAAAGTAAATGAAATGAACTCTTATCTACATTTCTGAGCAAGACTGTCAGATAATAATCCTTGCTTCAAAAAGGAAAAGAAAACAAGAATCTGGTCCATAAATCTTAGGCAATCTGAAAGGGATCGCAGTGTAACAAAACCTACAAACAAAGAAAGTGGCTACCAGCAAATTGTATATCCAGAGCCGTTCCTCTCCTGCACTCTCAGGATGGCTCAGCTCTCAAGGCAAGTGACCTCCCACAGCAAGTCTGTTTGTGAATTTAGACAGACAAAGACTTGGGCTCAGCCTTTGTAAAAGATTGCAGTATTTGTTCTGCACTGTCCTCAAAGGACTCTTGGTTACTGCAGTTGTGAACATTTACTCTGTATTAAACCATTTAGGACAAAATTATCTCAAGTGTAACTCCACTGAAGTTAATGAAAACCAAAGAAAGAGTTATCCTTAATGAGAAATAGCCAATGAATTTCCAGACAAAATCTATGCCTAGAAAGAGCAAGGGCTGGGAGTATGTATCAACAGTCTCGAGTAAAACGCATCCCAGGGATGCTGCAATTGCAGACTGAAAATTCAAATCCCAAGCTAAACCTCAGATAAAATGCAAATATATAAGGCATGAAAACATATAATCTGCTGCCTTTCTCTGCCTCTATGTCATATATTTATGAGTTTTGAGTGGGTTCCCTTTCTAGGTGGGTTTCCATTTCTTTTTCTAGGTTAAAAAGAAAAATCAACCTTTTAGTTAGTCCATTAGAAATGAGCTATTGAATAAGCATAATAAATGAATTTTTTTAAAACTCTACTGATTTGACTCTCCCCTTGGAGGAGTTTTTGGTTTTGGTTTCCCCCACCCCCTAAACTATGTATATTCATTGGTTCTGATGGAGTTATCCTTGATTTACAAGAGTGTAACTGGGAGGAGATCTATCCTCCGATGGAGTAGTACTATCTTACAATTCTTCTATGCACATGCATCATCAGCCTGGGCCAACTAATGACTACTGGGGCTGATGATCAGTAAATTAAAAATTCTCTAATGAGGCTTTGGTATGGTACAGTGTAATGGCTCCAAAGGAGACAATACAGTCTACTGGGTCATTGATTTGTTAGCTACAAATTCTCTTTGTGTGCCATAACATTAATCAGCTTTAATGGCTCCGATGGAGGCATATTAATTAATTGCAGCACCATTAATAACTCCCTGATTATGTATTTACCTGACCTAGACTGTACTGTGCATTTTAGATACTCTTTAATTATGTTTTACACAATAGTGGCTCCAAGGGAGACTATAAATAGTACATTGCAGGTACTATTATTTCCAAACATTATTCCAAATCTTATTTGACTAACATTAGGCTAATTTTAAGACAGATACACTGAAATCTTTCAAAGTTTATTTCATGAGTATAAATTAAATCCATATGGGCAGACAACTGAGAACGGAGGGTAAAATAACTAGATGATTTGTAGCTTCAGTTCCTGGAAGTCCCATTTGTTTATGCAAAACAAGCTGCATCCCGATACAGATGGTCCACGCAAGGCACCATATGAGACCTTCAGCTGATCAAAGGGAAACATCCTCCTTCTGTCTCTGTAAGTACTAAGGGCTCTGCTAACTGTAATAACCTTCAAGAAACCCTTGCCCTGTACTGGCCAGTTCTTCAGTGGAGAAGGCTGAGGTCGCATATTGTTGGGAGACAAGGTGTTGCACACAGAGCTACTACAAAATGTATAAAAGCTTTGCTAGAGAGGTCAGTAATTGTTTCTGAATGGACTCTCAGAGGAAGCTGTCTCATTTGGTTTGTCCCTGTTCATGGTCATTCTTTAATAGAAGGAAATTCAAAGAATAGCTAACAACCTGAAGTGTATTACTTCAAAGCTTATGACATTACTGATGACTATATGGATCTATTTATTATATTTACTACCATCACTTCAATCGGGTACATTTGTGCTTGCAAAATTCTGTGATGATTCAAAATTTATTCCTTTAAGCTTACGGCTAAGTTCTTCCATTTCTGTTTTTGCATTTTACTTCCCATTATTCTTCTTGAATTTATCATCAGTGTTAACATTGCCTGCTTTTTTCTTTCATTTCTATCCAATTCTCACATATAAATCAATAAACAAAATAAAGATATTTGACAGGTTAAGAAAAATGGAGATTGGATTTTTTAAAATAATTTTAATATTAATTTTAGTCTTGGAAGTTCATAAGTTTAATTCTTATTCTTGGACACTCTCTCTTACTCAAAGTACAGTTTAGGAGACTAAAGGAGTATTTCCTTTTTTTCCTTTAACAGACAAGGTAGACTTTCAGCTCATTCCATGCCGCATTAGGGACAGAATATAAATTTCAGCATTATGCAATAGAATATGAATAAAACAAAACCTCAGTTTATCCAAGAATGACCTTCACAAACTAATCTCATAACTCTCTTTATTAAGATAGTTGAGTTTATAAACAAAAGGAATTCACATTTCATCTACCTGGACTTTAGTATAACATTTTGTGTGATGGCATATGGGAGATCAAATAGAAAAAAAAAGATGGGGTACATGAATATTGTAGAGTGACTGTACATTAGGAAAGGTAATGGGCAAGACTGGTGGGAAAGATATCAGATCAGAAGATGATTACTTGTGAAATTCCAGAATCTCACTCAAAACTGACCTAATTTAATTTTAAGTGGATATAAAGAAAAGAGGAAAAAAAAAAAAAAGTGTCAGCAGCTAAGTTGAAAATAACACAAAACTGAGACATCATCAGTGCGGAAATTCTGAGAATAACATTAAGAAAGAAATGGATGAACTTGAACTTGGGACTGCAATAACAACAGTTATTATTCAGCTATATAAAATATGAAGATGAAAATAATAAAGGTACTTTGAAACTAATAAAATATAAGCACTGCTATAAACTATAAAGTAACACATACATACATGAGAAATACATAAGATGAAAACTTTGTCATGTGAGCAAACTAACCTAAAAATATCCACAAATACATTTTTAAATTAAAAGTAGAGGTTTCTAACTCTCATTGCAGTTAAATAATAAAAAAAAATACCTTTCACTTTGAGGCAAGGAAATTTAACTGGATTTATCACAACACTTTTGGGAGGGAAGAGACAATGTAGTGCACACATTTGTCAGCAGCTTTGCTTGCCGGCGCAGAAGGACCTTTTCCATCTCATGTTTCTATTGTCTCTCACTTCACTTGTGTGAAACAGCTACTTGTCAGCTAAACCCCCCCATCCATCAGGCATTAGAACCACTGAACGACTGCTTTATCTGTTCTTTGTGAGAGGGAGACAAAGCTAGGTGTCTTCAGCACCTTGCACTCCATATGGCACTAATATCTCCCTCAGTAGCATCACGATGCTAATTGGACAGTTACAGAAGAAATAATTCAGCACCATCATGAAGTCTTCAGGATTTTGCCTTTTTTGTTAAACAAACATAAGCAGTGACTGCAGATATGAACAGATATAAACATTTGTCAGTGTACATCTTTCAGGAACCATGGCTTATTGTGTCTCTGCAACACAGGATTTCTGAGAAATAATAGCTACTTTTGACAAATAGTGCCATGCACTTCAGTAATCAACACAAAGCATGACTTTTGGCAGGAATGTCAAAAATTTTATCACAAGCATTTCATTTGCCTTGTAATTTCAGAAAAGCATATGTTATGCTCAGGCAACAGGTTAGAGCTTTTTGTTGTCTTTTTTGTTTTCTAAGACCTCTTTTGTAAGGTATGGATATTTCTCTCATTAAAAAGAGAAGAAAAAGGATGAACAGATGCTGAATGAATGGATTTATACCAGATTTTTATCAATGTTATTGAGATCAGTGTATGAACCTTGTTAGAACAATCTCCTTTAGTACAGATTAATTAAATGTAAGTATAAACCAAGCATTTTACTATTCTAACCCGAAAACTGAGATTGTACTATAGAAAAGGTCACCAAATACATCAAATGAATGAGTAGAATGTGAAGAATGTCCTACAGATAGGAAAAATTCTCTTGATCGTGTAAAAATATTTATTTATGATAATTTATGTGGACAGAAGATCTTCTCTATATTTTTAATTTCAATGAAATGAGTGATGTATCTCTTTCTATATATCAGAGTGCTGCAATAACAACCATATCTGATATTTACTTTTTTGGAAACGGGCTTACTGAGTAATGGGGCTTACTGGGCAATGCAGATCATGTCTGTCTCTCATTTTCTTTTGCCTGCATTTTATAAAAGGACAACATGTAAAAGCAAGGTTAAGATAACAGTTTATCAAACCAAAACCCGTTATATATTGTGTGCACCTGCATCTACCTCTCCACTGTTGGTTAAAAAAGTGAATAGGAAGTGATTAAAATGTGTGTAAAAATTAGGTCAAAACCAGGACAAATTTTGGCAATCATCCTGGCAGACTGGGTTGCATGAGAATACATAAAAGAATTCTGATTCAAGGTTCAGCAGCGAAGTAAGACCTCAGTAAAGCAGAATTATACTGTAATCCAAGAAGAAAAGAAAGCTTTTAACACAAAAAAGGTTAAAAAGAGGACTTCCAATGAAATAGCTTGATCAATAAAAGAAGTCAGAAGTAAAAAGACTAGAACAGGGAATGAATTAATGTGAAGAAAATGGCATTTGCAAGGCAAAGGAATTAATTGTTTAGAAGTCCTTCGCAGAGGTATAACCTGAAAACTAAATTTACCTCAACTGCACTCAATCCAACTCTTACATTTCTATTTACAGAGCCTGTCAAAATAATAGCAGAGACTCAGGTAACCTGAATGATCAACAAATATGTCAATCTGGTGCTGTGGCCCAGAAGTTCAAAACACAAAGCTGATATGAACACCAAATAATTTTCACTGAACCTGGTTGTTTCAAGTCAATCTTTAAAGGATTATAACAGTCTCATGGTCACAAAAGTTAGGGTCATGGTCATTCTTAGCAATTTCAAAAGAATAAGAAACTGTAGGGTCTTTACAATTCTCAAGTGAGTTGACTCCTTTCCTTTGAATCTTCCTGTTGCCAAGATCTGTTATCTGTCTTCTCGGCAGACATCATTAGGAGCTGAGCTGAGTATGTGCCGCGTCACGGTGAGGAGTCACCAGCTCCAGGAAGACGGAAGACATTTCTTAGAAGGAATGTACAGCTTCTAGGAGGAAAAACATGCTTGAATGCCTTCACCTAACACTAGTTAAATGGAAGGCAAAAAGCTCCCAAGGAGTCAAGGTGGAATGGTCTGTGGACTGAAAATGCTGAGTGGCCAGGATTTTCAGACATAAAGGTGCTCTCTCGTAGCACAGCACTGGTCTGGGCCCCCACAGCAGTGTGGCCGAAGGGAATCACTCCTGAACGCTGTTTGAGGTTGGACAGTAAATTGTGCTCTCTCCCATGTACTCTCTAAGCATTGCATGTCCCTCCAACAGTCTCAGCTTCATGTTTGTCTTTGACATCAGAAGGGATAAAATTCTCTTCTTACCTACTCTTTTTTGGGGGGGAGGACAAATGAAGGAATGAGGAAGGAAAACACAAGGGGCTGACAGGGAGACTGAAGTTGCATCGAAATGCGAATCACCTTGGGGAAGGTGTCAGTGGCTACTGAAGAAGGGGCACTAGGATCAGTCCCAGTGCTCTGGGCTGCCTGCAGCTGGGCTCTCAGCTCTGCTCCCTCCATGTAGCTGGAAGATGTTCTTGGCCATCCTCCTTCTTCCTCTGGCAAAATGTGTATCTCTTTGCCTCAAATGCATTCTATTTGGTTTTTGTTATTTATAACTCTAATCTAGCTTTTCTTTCCTTTACGGATCATATGGAAAAGCACCCCAAATATCTGGAAAGGCATGTTGGGAGAGAGATATCTGTGCTTGTAGGTGTCTTAGCTCAACTGTCTCCCAGAGAGTTACTTTTCCTATTGCTGTTTCTTTACCAGAGGCATACGGGAAGGCAGCCTTGTCAACTTTTACTCTGCCATATATCTCGGGTAGTCTTCTGTGTTTCCTTTATTTCCAGCTGCATGGTGTCAAATAGCTTAATTTTGTCCTTCCTAAAGTCAGTCTTCAACATTTTCTGCCATCAATTACCAGTATTGGGAGGAAAATACACAAATAACTTGAAGTGAGCAGGGAAAACTAAAAAAAAAAATTTTCTATGAAACTGTCTTGTGAAAAACTTAAAAATAGTAACAGCAATAACAATGAAAGATATAATGATTTCAGCTCTGATTGTATTCTCAATTTTAATTTCTTTTCCTACATGCTTGTGTTGTAACTTCATCTGGTTGGTTTTTGCCTATTCACCCCCTTTTATGGCCTATTGAAAAGTCAGCTGAAATATTTCCTAATTAGTGCAGTAGGGAAAAAAATGACCTAGCAAGTGCTAAAGTATATCTTAGGATGGTTTTATAATTGATACAAAAATGTCATCACATATCATGCTTATATTGTTTTCTCCTGCTGTAAGGTTTTACACTTCAGATACTTTCTGTTTTCATAACAAGCCTCATAAACCCTTCGGGGACAAATTCTGTCCTTAGCTTACACCAATACAAATTATGATGCTTTTCATCCACTCTTAGAATCAAACTTCAAAAAAATCCACAATCAGAAAAGCAGATAGATAATTTTATCTATGTGCCATAAAAATGAAATAAAAGCCCTTCTTTAGCAATCTTAGAGATTAGTAGTATTCCTGTATGCTCTACATCAGTAGGAAAATATCAAAACACTCAATGAAGAAATAAAGCATCAGTGGAATCCTATGAATTTTCTTACCGCATCACCACTGCGCACAGACCAATGCAGTGTGTTTATTCATGCAGAAAACTGAGACTGTCCAAGACTTCTCATTTTTTCTTTTCTTTTTTTTTTTTCTGCAAAGCTGTTATATGTTACTGTACAAATGAAAGAAATAGAGAAAAGCAGTTGCAGACAATCTAGTAGTCATATTCAAATGGGTTTAAGGAAGACAGGATAAGCATTTGGCCCCTCATGTATTACACAGAGAAAGTTAAGCATTTTTTAAGGTTGCTAAGATTTTTTAAGATTTCCAGGCCTAGAAGCATGACCACCCAACCAAAGATCTGACAAATACTGAGAAATTCAGTAGGAATCTGCCTCTGGTCTTTCATTTGGAGGGTGTATATAGAAGAGCTTGCCTGAAAAGTTGCATGCAGGACCCAGTTCTACATTGGAGTTTGTGCTCAAACATGGACAGAATAACACCTACAAGTGTTGGATGCCTGGGGTGTCCAACACCGAGCTACCTCCATCACTTGCACTTGTTGACAGTATGAGTTGGCTTTGAAAGCTGGGAATAATTCAGTTTAACCAGCCTGAGAAGGTCAGGATATGTATACTCAGAATATGTGTACATTTAAGAGTGGGACACCAGTTCAGTGCATGTGCTCTGTGTCGTATGATGTGATTGTAGATAGATAGCTCAACTAATGTCCCTCCCTTTACAAACTATACCTGCTTTATATTTGTATAATACTTTTTTTTTTTAAATGGTTCATTGTGATCACAGGTAAAACTGTCTGAAAGCTTTTATCTGAAATTTTCTTTGATGAAACCTCTGATTTCTTGGAACTTGAAAAGAAAATCTGAAAATTGAAAGCTGAGAAATAGTGATATAGGTGAAAACAGCCTATTTGTAATTGAATTTTTTCAGGGGTTTTCTGTTTTCTTGGGGGCTTTTCCTTTGTTTGCTTATGGGTTTTGTTGTTGTCAACAGAAAGGCAAGCATTTCTAGAAAAAAAAAGTCAGTTCCTTTCCACTGAGGCAAGCTAACTCACATGAGCTGCCTTGCTCAGAACTGCTGCACTAACTTACATCTGTATGCTTTCAGGGTGTTTATGCATAAGCTCTCATATTCATCTGTTGCATATCAGCATTTGTCAGGGAAGCTAGAGAGTTTAAATACGTAAATCAGAATTTCTAGATGATCTCAAGTGCTGTAGCAGGGAAAACTTTAGAAAGAGTTCAAAACAAGATACGATGGGGATGTTGGGACAAGTATACTTAAAGAAAAATAGAGCAAAGTTTATAGAAATTGGAGACTTACTAAAAATGAAAAAAAAAAAGCTTTCCCCAACGTATTTTCTCTCCCGCTCAGCTGATGCAGTCCGTTTCTAGCTGCTGCAGTGGTCTATTGTAAACATTCACAACAGTGTACCCTTTTTCAGGTATGCAGTTGTGATTGCTTGCAAGCGTATGACAAACAGGAGAGATTTCAGGAATGTTTGCACTGCTCATTCCAGCCTTACAAGTAGATGTTATCACAAAACAGATGACAGGATTTACCATGTTATGTAATGGACAAGGAATCTGGAAGGGTTTACTGCGACCAAAACTCAAATTCCAAACACAGGGCTCACATTTCAGGACATGTTACTGCCTTCTGCAGCCCGTCAGCACAATTCTTAGTCTTAATTTGGGCTGGCAAGAGCTGATGTTAACCATTTTTAATTAAAAAAAAAAAAAAATCAACAAGCCAAACAAATGGAGTAATCATCTCTCAGCAAAACACCAAGCTCGACAGGGAACAAACCAAAGCTATTCTGGAGATACAATGCACGCATATGCACATGTATACACACCGTAAACTGATAACTTTGAAGTTTTCTTTTCTTGAGTTCATTCATTCCATTGATTATGTTGTAACATGGTTTTAGAGTTCACCTGAACAGTTATCTGCCAAAAAAAAAAAAAAAATTCTATTTTATATTTATAATCTGAGAGAGTTATTTGGCAAGAGATCAATAGACTGCCAAAGAGCAAAAAAAGCCAGCCAGCAGGAAGAGAGGAGAGGTCAGCGTAAGACTGTGGCTGTTGCTCCCTGTTACAGAGCGTGCATAAGTTTCCCCTCGGGTCGCGGGGCAGAGCTGCAGACACCCTGCGTGCCGTGGGGGGGGCCTCCAGCTTGACCTTGCATTAGTCAGCTCAGAGCTGCTTCAGCGCATGGAGAAAGTGTGCAGTTGTCTACCGCAGGTCCTACATGGCACAAAATACAGGGGCGGCACAAAACAGGGCACAACACATGCAGATCACTAACCACCCACAGAAAACCTGGGGTCCATGAGTGGGGCTTGTCTATTAGTCCGCTGCAACGAGGACAAAGGAGCAAAAATGAAATTCTGACTCACTGCCCATGATGTTGTTCAGATGGGTGTTTTACTCAAAGTTGCAACATGCTGCATACTGGTTGCTGTCTTTCCCTAAGGCAGAGCTGTGTTCCGCCTCCCTTTGATAAAAGTGCTTTTTGATCTAGAAGACTTCATTTTTATTTTTATAGATGTTACAATAGAAATATATCTTTTAAAGAACTTGTATAGAGGAGAAAGCAGTAGTTTTATGACAATAATGTTGGCTTCATGTCTACAAATACAGTATATTTGTAAAGGAGATTTATTTTATTCAGCCTAATGAAATCAATGGAATCTTTACAGACCTTGCAGAGCAGGGCTGGACTCTGCTCTGAATTCAATCCCATGTTCCTCACATATTAAAATGATCATTTTCCCATTTATTCAGAGTCAGAGGCAGTCATAGCAAATCATGAATCAAAAGCAGCTACCATAAGTAACAGAACAAATGAATACCTCCACGTGCCTCCATATTCCTAAAAGTTCCTGTAATCTCATGAAGCTGAAATTCCTGCTACAAAAATAAATATGGAACTTCATGCAACTGATAAAATCTGATTATGGGGATGTGCATTTTGTACTGAATAATCAAGACTTTTTCCCCCATTATCTTTATAAGTCCTACACTAGGACAAGGCATGCATCATGTTGCATGAAGAATTAGAATATGTAACATTATTATTTTTAAAATACATCCCATGGGTATGGCAAGTGAGATGGCTCTATCCTATCACTTCAAGGATTCAGTGATATGTCCAACATTTACATCTTTCTGTGTTCACTTTTTCTTCAATATATATATATAAAATTCTTTATTGATGCAGTGTTAGATCACAGCAATGGCTGTTCATTTTTGCCTGATAAGCCTGTGATTTATTACAAAGAATCAAATATTTATTAATCATTTGAGCTCAGGATATGAAATAATTTTTCAAGTTGTCCAGCTGAGCCCATCCGGTTAAATTTTCCCATCAATTGTAAGAGATGGTATAAACTTGGCCCTGAATGTCAATCTGTCTTCAGGAACAGTTTTAATTTCAGTCTCAACCTCTGCATCAATGCTTAGACAGTGAGTTATGAATTTTCAGTCTCCTAGCAGGACAAGTCCTTCACAAGTTCACTTCTGATATCAGAAGTAAGATCAAGCAGAGTTTTCTTAGTTTGATAAAATGTCTCTAATTAAAAAAATAAAATTAAAAAACCCCAGATATTTCTTCCTGAGGTGAACCTCTTATCTCATGGAGGATTCACTTGGATATCAAGCCTGTCTGTGGTTTTTAATTGTATTTTCCCTACATTTTAAAGATATCACTTTTTCACATTGGAAATAAATTTGTACTGCAGAGAGGGAATCCTTGTAAGCAAACTCATTCTGTTCATAATTCCCATGGGACAAAGACAAATATCATTATCAACCTGGTTTTTGAAGTGACAGTTTTAATGTTTAAAAACACCATTAGTACCTAATTCAATGCCAGACCAATATAATTGCTGTAAAGCAAGATGGAAAACAATCAGTTAAGTATATTGCTTTAAATTGATCGAATTAAGAAAACAAGGATTTTCCTGAAGTAGAAGATTTGGATTATGCTACTACAAAGGCAGACACATTCCAGCGACAAGCTTTGATAAGGAAATAAAAAATCATTTCCGTAAAACTTTTGGAGAAGTTCTAGACATTCTGTCACAGGAAACTGAAAGTTCTTAACATAAATCAATGTATCTAACTGCGTTAAGTGTTTCTTTTCTGAAGGCTTGGATTTCCTAAGCATTTCAACTGTATTTTGCACCAGTATGCTGGCAGAATGACATTTTTAATAAAAGAGTATGTTTTGGTTTGCAAAATATGTGATAAAATATTAGGGAGAAAAATATCTTTTGAACATCAAGTTATTTATTTTCATAACATTTTTCCACAATTTTTTTTTTAAACAATGATCAGTTGTCTGGTTCACAAACACCAAAAAAACCACAGTATAAAGTGCTGTTTAAAATTAAGAGATGGAAATCAAATAACCATTTATAATGAAGTTATAGCAGATTAGAGAGAAAATATCCTACTTTTCACCTTTTTTTGCATTTAAGTCTTTAGATTCAGAAAAAGATCAACCACTAACAATACCCAATTTTTATGGCACAGCTTACTAACCAACTTAATTTTTTATAATACCATTGACTGAGTAACAAACTTTGAAAAAAATGTTTATATGTCCAAAATAATTCTATTTACCTATGGAATTTTATATCTATGGAAAGCAAAAACTTGCATATCTTTTCCAATCCTAACTTTCCAGACCATATGCAATTCTATAGTCTGTGAGATTAGTAATATCTTCATAAAGTAAAACTAGAAGGCAATATAAGATATTGAAACAAGTGAAAATAAGACCTCTGGAATCCTTGAGTTTTATTGCAAGACTTTTTTAATTTAAAGAAACACAAACTATTGGCCCACTCTGATCTGTTTTTTCATCTAAATAATAACAATAATAATTGTAATAATGCTAAATTTTATCTATATTATAATAATGATAATAATAATAATAATGTTAAATTTTATCTATATTCACATTTTATTATTGTGTTCTTGTTACAATTTTCTGCTGCCTAGTTTGGCCTAGCTCTACCAATTTCAAAATGGCTGCACTAATCCACATCAGCTAAACGTTTGGTTTTCTGAGAATAAATCTTCTATATGAATTTTGGGCATCAGTCAGCAAAAAGAGTTATCGATGACTGTACCATCATCACTGCTGAAATACTGTTGTTGATAAGCACTATGCTATTCTTTCAGAAAAGAGATGACTATATTTCCAAAGAGTCCCTGGCCTGTCTGAGCAAATTTCTGCAGTAACAGTGAGCCGATGGTCAGCGTTTTGAAGCAGCTCAGACACAATGCAAGAGCACTCCATCAGCTCAGGAATTTCTTAGTTGAGTTCTGCCAGGGGTATGGACCTCACCCAGTGAACAGGCAGGGATTTGCTGTCATCTCTCCTGCCACTCATTGTTACACCCCGGCGAGCTGCTGCCTTCGCCCTCTTGTCAGTTGTGGTTTCTAGTTCTGAAAGTAAGTTGAATTTCCCTGGACAAACCCAAAAAGTCTCTCTTCTAAATTTGAAGTGTGACTTGGGGTATCTTTTCACATCACATTCTTGGCAACTTCTTCTGTCTGTGTAGCTGCATATTCATATGCAGATAACTGCACCTTCCCTCTGCCTGTCTGTAAAATAAAAACTTGGAAACATTTTAGCATACGCATGTGTACTTCCTCCCAAGCCCATCTCTTATAAAGTCTGATTAATACGGGCACTGTCACACTGTAAACGCCTACATCAGTAGACAAATAAGAGTTGCTTCAGCTTGCTGTAATGACTGTCTTCCCCTCACCGCGTAGACGGAAGTAAATGCTCACAAACATCTCTATAAGTTTTTGATCCATGCATGAAAATGAGTGAGAAGTTTTGGTACCAGAAGTCAATAATTATATATGGGGCTAGACTAGTGTTCATGTGTGGAACTGAAAGGCTGTGTCCGCCTCTCACGTGGCTGCAAAGTGTTTTCAGAGCTTTACACTGTCTCGTAAGCCTGTCAAGGGGACAGCTCCCAGTTCTCATCTGTTTTATGTTTTGGGGTTTTGGCAGGATAATGGATTATCTGATTTGAAAGAATTATGTTTTATTGCATTTATGCTTTTTTGGATTTAAGAGATTTACCAAGTAATTGTCTTTCCCAGAGCCTGCAGGATTTTTTCCTGTATAGAGATTCTTCAATACAGTTAAATATTTCATTGTATAATGAAATAGCCTGGAACAGGCTGCCCAGGGAAGTGGTTGAGTCACCATTCTTGGAGGTATTTAAAAGACGTGTAGATGTGGTGCTTAGGGACAGGGTTTAGTGGTGGACTTGGCAATGCTAGGTTGACGGCTGGACTTGATGATCTTAAAGGTCTTTTCCAACCTAAACGATTCTATGATTCTATGATTCTATGATTCTATAAGTTATTTGTATTCCAGGTAAGTCTGGTTTATTCTCCTGAACAGCTATGTAGCTACGCAAAAATTAATAGTGTACTTTTCCTCTTTGTATCTACACCAGCAATAATTCTTATAGACACTCTGATAACATTATACCACCTCACATATTAACAAAAGAGAAAACTTGATAGTATCAAATACTATTTACAGCTAACATGCTTGCAATATATACAAGACATTGCTCTTTAGAGAAAAAAACTTTCCTAAGTCTCCAATGTGTGCAGACAGAAAAAGGCAAAAATAGGGGACTTTTGCTGTAATGAGATGTTCTTTTAGTAATGTTTTTCAGTTACCTAGACTGCCTAGCACATTTCAGACTGTCAGTGGTTCTGAGTGTACAGGAGAAATAAAAAGCTGTGAAAACAAAAAAAAAAAAACACCAAAAACCGAAAAGTCTGCTGTGGTTGACCGTGCCCTGAGCAGGGGGTTGGACTAGATGCTCTCTGGAGGTGCCTTCCATCCTCAGTGGTTCTGTGACTCTTAAGCTCAGGGTATATCTATATGTAAATTATTTTTCTCAATAAATGTTTTTTTCTGTAGAAAGAACTGTGATTCTGTATTTCATGACAGCGGAAAATTAATTTCCGTATTTAGAGTTTATTGCTTATGCTTTCAAGAGAAAACTTGATTTCAAGGTTTTAGTTTAAGAAAAGGAGGACAAAACATAAGGCATAAGAACTTTTGCATCTGTGACGTTTACCACTGTTGCAACAATCCAGATCTAACTCTCCCTCGGAATTAGCACACCCTCAGCATGATCTCCATTTGAACACGGAGTGATGATAATTGTTGTGATTTACATCTGACAGCTGGGATAATCCCCAAGGAGTTTGATCTGGAGTCAGTGTCTCAAAAGGATTGATGACCACTAAAGCAATGGCATTATTAAATTTAAAAGGGAAAAAAGCCAATGTTTTACTAGTGACCATTTAATTTGGAAAGAAAGCAACATTGAAACTCTTACCCTCTCTTCATCATGCAGTTACATATTTGACAAACTGTTGGTTCCATTTCCCTTATAAGGCTCCAACAAAAATAGCATGCAGCCAGCCCTGGATATTTCTGTCAGCCTTTAAAAGCTCATTCAGCTCCATTGTAGGATTAACTATGTTTTGGTGAATAACAGGGAAGTCTTGAACTAGCTAAGAACTTAAAAATCAATTTAATCCTTCATTAAAACACAGCCTCCTCACCTTTTTCTGACAAGCTTAGAATGCCAGACAACAGTTGCCTCCATGTGACTGAACCAAGTTGAAAAGTATTTTTCTCATTAACTTTTTAATTTTGTCCATAAACTAAATGTCTAAAATGTGGAACAACAGGAATTTCTAATCATAAGGATTTTTACATTTATGAAGCAACTTTGCTGAGATCAAATTGTGAAACTATGGAGGCAGACCCTAAGCTAGCATTTCCATAGTTCCTTTCCAGTCAGAGAAATATCATGGATATAAACCAGACAATGATCTGATGAAACACAAGGAAAAAGGAATAAAACAAGGTGCTGTCTGTTTTATCTTTGCCTATTTTGCTTTTAAAATACTACTGCACTACACATCTACAGAGAGATTACTCATTAGAATGATGCACAACAAATGAATGATGCACAACAAATGAATGATGCACAAACATAAGGGCAAGTAGGGTTATTTGGTAAAGACCTCTGACTTTCTTTTCCCCTAAACTCACATTTTACCAAACTCACGTGAATTCACACGGAGTGAATGCTTCCATGTATTTTTCAAAATATCAATTATATTTTGCTATTTTTAGAGAAAAAACTACTAAAGGTAGGGCATTAAACATACCACCAAATAAAACCCACTGTGGGCAGATTGTGTTTAAAAAGCCATGATAAAGGAATGGAGCACCATCAATAGTTGACTGAAACACTTAGCTGGAACCATGAGTATATTAGTAGGTATGGCTGTGACTCTCTTCAACAGAAGTTAATAAAGATGAGAGTCAGGTGATACATTAGATTTCACTATGGACACAAATGTGTGTCTGTTTCTTTACTGTTATATTGTTCCTGAAGAACCTGCCTAGGAAACTGCAGCTCCCATCTCCCTGATGTAAGGGAAAGGGCAAAATAAAAGTAGAAAGCATATCTGAGTCTTTGGATTTAATAAGATCAGACTATGCAATTTAGGAGCAAGCTCCTGAACTTCATTAGCTCTGATAGCTCCAGTAACAGATATTTACAGGCGCTCTGAGGAAGCAAAAGGAAAAAATGAAGAAAAGAAGAAAAAGAAAAACCTTATGATACGCAAAGAAACACACTGTGTTTTTAGGAAGCATTGATTTTGAGCTGAAAAAGCCAGACCTAAAAGTTCAGAAACCACCTAACAGATCTTGGTTTACAGTAAATTAAACAGAAAAAAAAGTAATTTAAGATGGGATGCATCTCATTTAACTGCAGCTGTCTAAAATTTAGACAGGCTTAACTACTGATCTAGGCTATAACACACTAAGAGATAAACACCTTCAGAGTCACTAACTTACAAAATTATAGACATGGTTTAGGATAAAATTCATTCCTTCTGATTGCATTCACCTTTCATGGGTGCCTATTAGAGGATCATAAACATCAGGCTTACACTGGACACCAGTCATCCGTCAACATTTCCATCCAGCAGTGGATTTCATGCTACACACCCAACAAGATTCCCAGAGAATCCAGCAGGTTATCACAGTGTTACGATATTTTATACAGTGGAATGATGTCAACGTTGAGAAGTGCTCTTACTAGATGAATCTAAGTACACACAGAGAAACCAACATAAAGGAAATTAATTTTCCTAGTAGCAATATCAAACCTCACAAACTCTCTGAGCTGATTGTTCCAATCATGTGAGTCATCAGGTCACAACAGTCTTTTAGCCTATAAAGAGACATAGCTTGTATTATGATGACTATTCCTAGCAAGAGTATAATACAGTTATATATACTGGTAGTTCTGTGAAACAGAAATCTTCTCCTTAGAAATGAATTTCGGGAAGAAGTTAATTTTGTTTAAATTGTCTTAGAGACCTCCAATGTCAATTATTTCCAATTAAATTAAGTTAAAAGTAAAAATATAATCTGCTTGTTCATACAATTTCTCAAAATTTAAACTCTTATTGTCATTGTTTTTCAAAAAATAGTCATCTGAATTGTTCAGGAATGAAAATGTTCACTTACATTCAAACTCTATGTATTTTTTATAACTTCCATAAAAGTATCATTCAGCAATTTACAGAACAAAGAATCATTAAAGCTTTTTTGAAACATTCAGATTTCTGCAGTGCTGGCAAAACAGCTGGCAGTCAGCTGATTTTACCTAATTAAATCCAGTATGTCAGGGGCAGGTGCAGCTTTTACTTGCTATGGGGGTGATAGAGGAGGTTTTCTTCAAAAAGGTAACTGATCCAAAATCAAATGTTTCAAAGTCAGCTGAAGACCTGAAAAAAAGTCCTTATAGAAGATATAGAACTTTCAATGGTAAAGAACTAGATTGAATGTATATGAAATGGAACAGGTACCTTTCTATATGTGCAATAAAAAAGTTCAGTACAAGTAATTCCTCAAATTGAAGGACTTGATATGTTCTTTCCGGTATACACGAAGTATTCCTACCTGATCTTTATATTGGTATTCAGAATTCCCAATATTACTAGAAGAAAAATAACAGTGATTTTTTGTATTGGAGACAATTAGAGAGCTTGCACTGTCACGCCCTCCACACGAAACTACAGGGATAAATAACATATTATGGCAGATGAAGGATATCTCAAAGGCCGTGAGGAACAGCGAAAGGCTGTCTAATTAAATGTGTTCACGTGGCTGCTGCGTGTCAGGCAAGGTGCTCCGCTGAGAAGTCCTGCAAGCGGAAAGACTCTCATGAAAGCTGCTGCACAGAGGGCTTGTAGCCAGCAGAGCAGTGGTAAGACTCTCCTGCCCGCAGGGGAGTTAGCCCTGCCCATTGGAGCCCTTGATCAGAACTGCTGGTCAGGGTCAGCCAGGAGTAGATGAAGAAAGGACTGAAGATACTGGTAGAAAGAACAGAACCCTGTGAGCTGAACTGCACTATGCCAGTGAAGGGTAAAATAGGGGTGAAACATGTTCTTTTCTGAACTAAAGAGGGGAATCAGAGGGAAAGGGGCTGGAGAACAGAACAGTAGGGATGCACACATCGTTGTGAAACACGGGAGACCATTTCACTTTTGTGGCTATATCTAAAGCATTTCAAGCAATTTTAATTTCTCAAAAGGGAAATAAAATAAATCTGTTATTAAATTTATATGAGAACCTAACAAGCTAGCAGAACACCCCCCAGTGATTTACGTGAGGCACTCTTATTATCCATGGATCACTGACATGATAGAGCGTAATGACATCTGAAAGAGTACTTGGAGACCACTATTTTGTGTCAATGAGCAGTTAAGAAGCCCTTAGCTTTTTGGAGCCTCGGTTTATTGTGTCAGTCTGTGGAGAAACAGACACTAAAGGCAGCAATATCTCCATATGATGAAGCCAACTGGCATCCTAACAGCATGCCTGCTCATATTGTACTTGGAAGGGCTTTTTATTCATGGCTAGCTCTGTGTGAAATAATCCCATTTTCCGTCATATTGCTGTGTGTCCATCTTCTGGAATATTAATATATGAGTTTGAATTTAATCAGCTCTGCATGTAGAACCACTAAGTTTTTAATTCAGACTTCTCAAAAATAGACATAACTGCAGTGTAAGAATATAAGTGTTAATGAGTGCTTCTTTGAGCTTCAAAATTACTGTGAATAATCCAGCATTTTTAAACTGCCATATTCACTAGACTTAGGTTTGCATACTGTCCCTAATTTGTAAGAGGAGGTGCTAACCTCTTACAAATTAGGGACACTTACCAACTTGTTAGAATTGCAAGAAATCACCTTCAGGCTTTGCTGATGTTGTCATTCGTAGTGCTAAAAAACTCTTTGAAATCATCTGCAAAGCCATTTCACTACTATCTTTCTAATCCTTTCCTAGAAATTGTCCTTTGTCTCCATCCCTGCAGGTATTTAAAAGACGTCTAGATGTGGCACTTAGGGACATGGTTTAGTGGTGGACTTGGCAGTGTTAGGTTTATGGTTGGACTCGATGATCTTAAAGGTCTTTTCCAACCGAAATGATTCTATGATTCTATAATGCCAGAAAATTTGCCTTTTGTCAGGCCAGGGATATGACTGATATTATCAAGTGGGCAATACATTCACTATATTTCCTCATTTTCCCCTATGCCCAATTGTTGTCCCATTTGATTTTCTAAAATTTTAAGCATTATCAGGGAAGGAAATTCTATTTGCTCTGTGTTTGTACAACATTTAGTGCAGTGAGATATACTGCTTTCTGACCATGGTTGTTCAGTAATATCACAGTATTTCATCACAATAATAAAGTCTGTCTCACTGAAAGGGCTGCTGATTCAAACATCTGTGGCACCCTGACATTGTGAAATCCTGCTTCCAGAATCCTGGCCCGAGATGTCAGTATGCATTCAGCGATCCTTCCCTTCCAGCCAGCAAAACAGAAAACGGTGCACTGCTTATTTTCATCCATGTTCTTTCAGAGTCTTAAAAGACAGCATCTAAAATTATTGGTATTCCCTACAGGTCCTGATTCAGCCGTTGGGAATAAATTCTTTCCATTGATTTAGGAGGTTTGAGATAAACCCCAATATCTGTGGAATGTAGAGCTATTATGCCTGTAGGATATATCTCTGGAAATCATTGTCATTCTTTTGTTAGTAACTGGTTTCATAGCAGTATATTACATGCAACTGCCTTGTATACCTTACTTAATTTATCTGATAATCATTACTGAAGCATGTCAAAGGACAGCTATGAAACATTTAAGTAATGTAAGAAAGGTGCTTCCTGTGGTCAAAAAAAGATGCAGGGACTAAAATATTTCAAACTGATTGACAGAATTGGTCAGAACACAGAACCAGTCTTCTAAAAATAGCTGAAAAAAATCAGATCCATCACAAGTAGGAGGGGGTTTTGGTGGGATAATTAAACAGCAATGTCTTCCTGTCAAGAAGATATCAACCATTTCTATTCAATCAATAAAACTGTGATTCTGCCTGCATCACTTATGTTTGTCCTCTTTTATTATTGGAACATGGCATCAGTGCTCATGGTGTAATAAAGCAAAATTCTCCCAATTTCAGGCCATACTGGAAAATTCCTTATTATTTGATTTCTTTAATTTCCTGGTGAACTTTATGTCCCTATTCCCATCCACATAATTCCTTATCTGGATCATGTTTAATACATAGGTGAAAAAAACCCTACATATAAGATTGTTTTTGCATAGACCAGGTTTAGCTCTCATGTCCCACTCCCTTGCAGATTTTTTTGAATGTGTGAGAGATACAGATACAAAGAGACCTGACAGAGTCTGTCTAAAATAACATTTCCTCCTGGTTTGGGGTTACAAAATGCAATACTGTTTCATCCCTTCTTTTTCACTGATAGCAAAAAATGTGCCATGATACCACCATACATTGAGATGAAATTCAGCCTTTTGGATAAGGAGAGATTTTGGAGTGCTGGTAGTGATGGCAGGGATCCTTTTCTTCTTTCTCTAAACACTTCATGTGTTTTCTCAGAAATCTCACTGAAATCTTTTCCCTTGATGGATCATGAATTGAGGATTTCAACCTGTAACGGAAGCTGTGCTGTGAAATTTTGCTTTACACTGTGATACATGACTTCTCTCTTCATCATCTATCTCCTTTCCAAGATTCTTCATCCCTGCCCTCTCACATGCACACACATCTGGAGATCCACATGCATGATACCTCCTTGTTTTATCAGGGAAGGTCTGAATGACACCTGCTGGAGAAAAAGATTGGATTGTATACAGAGAGTAAAGCCTAGTATTGAAGAGCACCTCTAGACTGGTTATAGAGGATGACAAAAAAAAGAGAGAAGCAGCACTGATTTCATAATGATGTGACATTATTTTCACCTAATTATTTGGGTAATATCATTGGCACTCATAGATGAAACCTGTGATAGAATATTGGCATACTTCCTATTACAGTCTGGATGGTGATGCTGACAGTGTTGAAGGATAAGTAGTTTCTCAAAATGTCCTATAGTATAGTATTCCCTATAGCACTAACTCATTCAATTTAATTATTAATTACCTATTTATTGTAGAGAGGAACACAATCATGTAAAAAGTAATGTTACAAATGCTGGGAAACAAACTAAAAGAACCCTAGAGGCATCACTCTAAAAAGTCTGCTGGAGCCTGACTTGTGACTTTTGAACACTTAAGACTGAGTTTTAATCAAATTTACTTCAAGAAACATTTCTTTAAAATGCTCCTTTGAATATGAGTGAAAATATAGATGACACACTGAGTTGGCAGCATCACCAATTAGTAAGGACAATTGACACTTTTCTCTATGAAATCTTATTTTTGGTCCATGATAATGTCACCAATAGACAACCATTGCAACTGGAATAATTCATTCCACATATCTGCAGTACACTTTGCTTTTCTAGTAGGTGCAGACCTACCAGGAAGTGAAAGAATCAGTAGGAAGCCAAGTATGATATATCCAGGTAGCTATTTACTTTCTCTCATTTTGTATCCAGAGAGAAAATAAAAGTAAAAGAAGGCACAACAAACACGAATTTTTGCCCTTCTTTTCCTCCAGTGGTCATCAGCTGGCTCAGCCAGCTATCCTGGCTTTATGGATAATTCAACTCTAAGCTCCTTTACCTGAGCACTATGAAGATTAAAATAAGATATATAGAGATAATATAGAGATTATATAGAGATCAGAGACCTCGGTGCAAAGGCATTGGAACTTTCAGCTGTGAGACTGCTGAAACTATTCTATGGGGCGAAGTGATAAGTTAACCTGACTTTTTGAAAATTGAGTACCAAGGCTTCGTCAAAAGCATCCACTGACTAACACAATTTTGTTTACTATGTGACATAAAATAAGTATGGGTAACCAACGTTGTTTAATGCAAAAACAATGCTACAGAGTAACCATGCTATGAAATCAGAAATTTTAAGAACCACCATTCCTTAAAGAGAGTTTCAATTATTTTATATATTTAATTTTTCCTAAAGCAGGCAAGCCAGTGTTTTGTTGTGTTTTTTTTTTTTTTTTTTTATGGTGCAACCATCAAATAAAGTTGATTTGTTGAAGCATTGATAATTTTCATCATTTGCATTAAACTGTACTCCATCTTACACACATTCAAGATATTCAGCACTACCTTCCCTATGTATATATACTGTCCAAATGGCACTGAGCAACAGAGATGTCATGAAAACCAACAGCCATTGTTTATGCTAAAGGGCAAGCAGATATGCCATTCTACATATTAACCTATTAGGCTGAAGAAGCTGTAAGGTACTGCTTGTATCCAGTATCCATTTGCCAATAGGCTTAAATCAGTATCATCCTTCGGAAATGCTTACTAATCACTAAGGAGACAAGTATCTTCTAGTCTGGCGAAGCACACCATGCATTCCTCAGTTAGCAGAATGAGAATCACCACACATCCTGACAGCCTTTTTCTTTTTCATTACTGCTACTATTGCAGGTTCCCTTTACTTCAGTTAACCTTGGGTAAAAGGCTATCAGGGCTATGAAAGTGGTGAGGTTTTCGTTCTATATTTGGCTGTTGTGCAAACAAAGGTACCCGACAAGCATAGCAAAAATTGTGCTTGAAGAGAGAGCAATTACAACATTTTGCATTCATATGTTTTAAGCTTCTGGGTACCATGTCAGAAAGATATCAGATGCTCAAAAGTTCAGTTAATTTTTGCTTTGGGCAACAGTTCATAATTATTTTTGGAGCCTGCACACTTTTGGAGTCTGCATTTGGCCAGTCCAGCTGAATTTCTTTCAGACATTCTTTACTGAGGAATGCATGACCGCTGTGTTACAACACAGAGAATTAGCATATGCTGTTTACAGATATCACTTACCCCTGCAGAGTAACACCCAGAAGACTAAGAATTTCCTCTGTACACATTCTTAGAAGTACTAAGGTTTTTCTGTATTCTAGTCTCCTAAACAAGGCCTTGACAATTCTGCTACTAAAGGACAGAAACAAGAGAACCCTTCTCAGGCTCCATTTCAAGCATTATTCCTCTCTGGTTTTGCAGTATCCCTCATAGTGGTTATTCGCAAGATAGTGAATCAGATATTCTCTATAATTGCCCTTATGAGATGGTAGTTTTACTTTTTGCACTGACCTAGACATTTTCTGAACGTATCTGTTACTTGCAGTTCCTTCAGAATTTGTCCTTGAACCGCCAATGATTAGTGTCGGGAGATTGTTTTTCTCACTGGAGGCACCTAATCTTTCAGTTCTCTATGCTGTGCTTTCTGAGACTATCTAATTTATTTGTTGTATGAGCTTCATGAAGTGTTGTAACTCTCTGGCACCTTTGAAATTGCAACATCTACTGCACATTTTGGGGTCAATTCTGCTTCCATCAAAGACTGCCTTTGGATTGCATTATTTTGCATAACACTCACTAACCATTCTCTTAATGCATCTTTTAAACTCCCTCCAAACTGGCAATGCTCATTTAATTGCTTTAATCCAGTCACATATTCAGCAAATGTTTCGTTTTCTTGATTCTATCGATAAAAACAGATATGCTTTGCAATCACAAGTGGCTTTGGGGATAGGTAATTTTGCAGAATTTCCGCAGTCTCTGCAAAAGTTTTGGGGTTTGCTTTAATAGCATCTGTAAGGCTGTGCTACAGGATATAGTGTTGGTGACCACTACACTCAGCAAAACAGCCATCTTTTACATAATATTGAGATCATAAAATAATGTTCAAATCTTCCAGTATAGGTAGCAGAATCCTTCATTGAACTATCAGATAAACTATCTTGTTCAAAATAACTCTATACTTTTATTCTCTCACCCACTCCAAAGAATATAACTGTTCTTAGCACATGTTGCAGGCTGCTGGCTTAGCATCACCCACCTGGACAAGCACCCTCTCTTTCACTGTATTCTGTGGTATGATTCTGTTCTCGCTGCTGACTAGGCTTTGACTTCCAGGATGCCAAGAACGGGAAGAATAAAAAGGTTACCTTGGTGATCTAGAAAAGTGGTGTGTTGCTACTCTAATAAGTTTCTAATAGGTGCTGCGTGGGAAGACATGGAAAGTTGCTCCATGAGGTAGTACATCACTTCTAAACACTCTAGGCATGGGTCAGTCTTTAATTACATGATCACATCCAATGTTAACCTCAGAAACTGCTTATTCGATGCTCAGGACAAGGCAAATCTGGTGATGAACCTGGACTTTGGAATAAGAGATGAGGTAGGATGTTAGACGTTACTCTTTTTGTGTGTATCCAGCATGAGGTTCAGGGCCTGAGATGCATGTGCTCACAAGCACAACTGAAATGAGGGATGCTGTGTGCTCACACAATACTACACACCACTAAGTAACTTGACCAGACTGGTGCACAAAGTCAAGTCAGTGATGGGCATTCACACTGAAGAACTGGGAAGACTTCAGTCTGTGGGCCTGAGAATACAATCAAATTACAGCTTTTAATTGAAGTCTGGCTGACAATTCATTAACAGTACATTTGCCATACACACAATCAGTTAACATGGTTTTTAGATAAGACACAGGGCAGGATTCAGCATCTCATTGAGTAAAACAGCTACCGTTAGTTGGCTGCATGAGCTGGGTGTTAAAGCTCCCCTTACAACTGAAGAGGATTTGCCCAACAGCAGAGTTTAGAGAATGATCCAGTTGACCAATGATAGACATGACTTACCTTGTTCAGCTTGCTTACACACAGGCAGACTGCCATGTGAAATTCCTTGTTCTAGCCGTGTCCCTCAGGACCAACATCTATGACTCAGGTCCTCTAGGATATTTGAAGGAACTGCTGGAGAGCTGTTGGGATAAGGGACTTTAGGTGGCATCAAATTTGTATGGTTAGGCAATTAAGCTAAATTCTGGATGTCTACTTTAAAAGTGAGCTAAATGGCTCTCTGCATTCCACCATGTTAAACAAATCTCCATTGACTATAGTGAAACCCTCAATACATTTATCTTTAGAAACTTACAGTTTGGTGTCTTAACCTGTGAGCGGAATCCCTTTGTGGCCATGTGTTCTCATGCAGTAATTCAGTCAGCTGTTTCTGTCTTTAACTTTTTTATGCCCCATCTTTAAAATTAGGATAATGCCGCTCCTTTACTTCTAAGGTCCATTGTGAAAATGAAGAATAGTCAAATGCTATAGCAAAGTACATTGCATCAGAGTACAAGAAGGAAATGAATAATTACCTCTTCAGTGCAGGTTTTAATAGTTTCCAATGTATGGGGAACGACATGATGCAACAAGTAATAAATCACCTTTCTTCATATGAGTTGAATAAGGCAGGGACAGTATCAAAAAAGAAGTATATGATCAGATAGTTAACAATTTGGTCACAGTTCATGAATAGAAGAGACAGACTCTGCAGGCAATCTTCACTGTGGCATATCCTAATTCTGAGCCTTGCTTTTTCAGCCTCAGTAACATTTTAAATGTACTTTTGTACATATTTTATGTGCAGAACGTTTATGGCTATATAAAACATCCTTTACTTCCCTGTTTACCCCTCACAAAAAACTAGGCCAGTAGAATTTCATAACAATTTTATTTCTTAATCTGCTACTAAGATCAACAGACTGAAAATGCAGTCTATATCCACTTTTTTTTAACAATATTCTTTTGGTCTGAAAAATACATCAACTTCCTCATCTCCTATTACCACCCGCACTATGAAGACCAAGACAAATGGTGGAGATTTAAATGAACCAAAACAAAGATCTTAGTATTTGAAAATAATTGTTTTATTGTGTGATGTCATAAAGAAAACGTCATGATGCTGCAAACAGATATTGTATGTCTCACCTGTTTGAAAACAACTGTGAATACTTTCACGGTGTAAATTGATGCCATGAAGGACCAGAGGATCTTCCACAAATCACTAACCACAGGACAGCTTCATGGAGATAAGCAGGAAGGAGAGATCCACTGACAGAAAACCTTACAGCCTGAGTAGACCTGTAGGCATCAGCAATGTACGTATGTATCTGCAGCTGACCACATCAGTCTTGAGGTTTTTCTTATAAATAGAGTCTGCATGGAACTACTGATAATCAGTTCCCAATGCTCAAATGAATTTTCATCCCGGTGTCTTCCTAGATAGTTTGAGACTTTCTGAATCTTACAGATTCCTAAAACTGTTCTACTTAGAAATACACTGATCGCTAGAAAGGCCTCTCTATATAAACAAGGCTGTTTTACCTCATACCATCACAGGGTTCAATTTTTTTTTTTAAGTTTAAAATAAATAAGTTTGTGGTATTTTTCCTCAGTTATCCAAAATGAAGTTATAGTATTAATTTAATAGATACTTCTGGCTCCTACAGTATCACTAGCATGAACAAAGCCAAAATGTGGCTGAATAGACTATGCAACCAGGAAGCTACTTCTTCATCATGGAATCAAATGTGTGACATAAGGTCTTTATCCGCCTTTTTTTCCACCCCTCAGATAAACTTTCTCCCAAGGGAAAAGGTCCATACCCTACATCTAGACTTTATTTCTGAGACTGAATATATTAGTATTAAGAGACCCTAACATCAAAATTAAACTGAAAGCCCAATGCAAGCATTACTGGCTGGGTTTTTTTTCTGGCTTAGGCCTACCATAAAACTATTGACAATAACAGGAGCCACATCCTACAGGATTGAGAAATTTGAGAATACAAACCACATTATTTTTCAATAGGAAATATAATGATAATTGTCGTAGATTTTTAAGATATTGCCTTGTTTTATTAATTAAAGAAATGATGAAAAATTGCAATACAAATGTTGTAATTTACTTGAAGATAAATCATAAACTATTTAGAGGCATATACAAAAGCAATGATTACCCACTTGGATAAGTTTAGATATGAGGAGAGACAGAAGAAATTCAAGAAAGAAAAACAAAATTGCACACAAAGTTTTTGTACTTATTTTTTTCTAGCTTCAACACAATGAGGAAGAAAGGTTCAAGGTAGAGAAGAAAATGAAGAAACCTACATGGTTCCTGCTGAAACACAGACCAGACATGAAAGTAACACATATTTCATCAGGGATTAAGAATCGCCTGAAAGGTTTTTGAGGAGGCTAACAAAATATTCAAGATGAAATGACTTGGACTTGGAGGTAGGTTTTGATGACATCCAGATTCGGGAATGCAAATGATTGCTTTGCCTTAGGTTTCTTTGACAATTTGTAATGTTTAAAGAAGTTTCCCATCTAATCTACATATGACCATTTGTGGCTGATGATTTTGCTATTTGTTACCAGCAATGTAATGTTATGCCAGCTGCATTTTAGAAGGCTTTCTAGAGTGACATAGACAACTGCTTTTTCCTCCTGACCACTTAGAGAGTTAACAAATTCTTATTGTGCTTTCCTAAATCTCTTCTGTCATTTGTTTCAAGACATGTTTACTACATACCTACTACCTTCTGAGTACTGTAAAAGAGCTAACAAAACTGAAAATCAGAAAAACTATCCCCAGCAATTGAGCAACAAATTAAGCACCATATAAAACTGCAAACTACATAGTGCTAAAAGCAGAAAAATGTCTAGAAATACACTTTCTTTCAAAAAACTAATGAAATACTGTTTTCAATGTGTGTGTGTGTGTGTGATTTATATTGTGAGTATATTAATAGACCCCAGAAAGTCCCGAAACCACTGTTCTTTTTTCAGTGCTTTAAAAACTTTAAGGTGTTAAATTAGTGTCTCTGCTGGATAAGCAGAGTTTGTGATCAGAAATGAAGCTCTTGTGTAAATGCCCATTAACCAACTAGAGGTTTCATTCAAACTTCTAACCCACTTACATGTGTAGAGATGGGATTAGGTTACAATATCTCTCTGGGTTTACACTGAAAGAAACTTTATAGGGTCCGGAAACTTCACTGTGGTCATGACTGGTTTATTTTCTTTACCCCTTACAGCCTCACTATACTACTATGTGTCCATGACTATTCATGAATGGTATTTTCCTACAGAGGTCTGTAAGAATGTCGTTTCAGTAAACTGAGAACGAATGAAGCAAATATGGCTTAAAATAACACTAATAAATAATCATAAGGACCAAAGACCTTTTCTTTTAAAACTGAATCTTGGAACAGTTATATTTCTCAATGTTGGCTATCGACATCATGAGCTAAAGAAAAAACTGGAATTCAGTCTTCCAAAATCTGAAGACTTTAAAATACAGTCTAATCCAAATTTTGTAGGTCATCCCCATCTGTACATTATATAAAGCTACAAGGAACTAATGAGACTGAAATGACTAATGCTAGGTGTTGTTTATACCAGATTGCTTCTGTCTGAATCTGTAGATTTTTTGGCAGAAATACTGTCTATGTTGTTTCTTGATCCACTAATTACATATACAGAAAATCATGTGATAACAAATGGAAGGATCCAGAAAACACAGAACTTTGAAGAGGCAGAAGAATTGTTCTTACATGAGGGCTTTATATACTGGAAAGTGTGAACACCCTGCAACTGTGGGGCTTTTCTGTAATCAGAGTCCAATCTTGCTCCAAGATTCACGGATTATACCAGATCTTATATGAAATATGACCACGCTTTATGCTGATGAGGAGGTGACAGGGTCAAGCACAGGCATAAGTCCAAGAAACACAGCTGAACACTTTGAGGAAGGCAGGCTGGCTGCAGTAAGGTATTAAAATGTTCCATAACAACCAACAGAGCAGTTACAGCACGATGTTGACAGAAGGTTGGGTTGAGTTTATAAGGTGTGTTGATGAACACAGCTGGGAAGTAATAATAGCAATAATAATAACCGCGAGTCTCCTTATGGGCTGTTTAGGCGCTTCTTACAATCATGGAGCCCTTACCTTGAGTGCAGTGAGAAAATTGGAGACTCGATTGTCAAAAGAATTGTTTCGCTACTTATGTTAAGGCACTTTCCTATAACAGAAAGTCATCAGAGCTGGATTCAGTCAAGACTGTAGGCTCTACTCTACCCAATCATCAAGTGTTGGGTCATGAAATGATAGTCTGAACCTGGCTGCCACAGGTAGCTGTTTCATATAAAACAGAAAAGTGTAGCATGGATGCTCAGTACAACTGGAAAGCTCAGCAGGAACCAGCCTGAACCCAGGACAAACAGGAGTCTTAACAACCACCCCTCAGGTGCCATAAGTACATGGAGGAGACATTTTGTTCCTTTGGGTATATGTCCTCTGAGATGAAGCAGCTAAGCCTTTCCTCCTGAAAAGCAAGCCTGCCTCTAATCATTTCCCTTTAGGGCAAAGTAAGTGGTGTCCTTCTCTTGTCTATGATAACCTCATGGTCAGAACATTTCAAGACCCAGTTCTGGCCACAGTCTGAGAGGGGAATTAGATCACCTGTTTCCTTGAGGAGTGTTTTAAAAACCAATGTATTTCCTACTTCAGGCTATTAACTCTCAGTTAAGTTCTTTTCCTACAGGACTGAATATGATTCAAAATTCAATATGCAGAGAGAAAAAGTGGAAGAACTCCAACTCTAGCACAGAGATTAGAATAGTGAACTAGAAGAGGGATTCACAGTATTGCTGTGTTTTTTGTATGGGGATTTTTCGGGTTTTTTTTTATTATTGTTGTTGTTTCTAAATTGAAATTATTTTTAATACAATGTACTTGTCCTTTGAAGCATATACCTAGTGCCCCTAGATATACACATATGTATGTCAGCAAATTGTCCTACACGTGCACTAGTCCTGTACCTTGCAAGAAGTAGTTCTGGATTCAGACAAGTATAACAACGAGCTCAGAAGTATATTGTGCCTATATAAAAGTTGACCAGACCCTGGAATGTGACCCAGACTTCATAGATGTATTCCACTGGCTAGTCTTTTAATACTGTGGACACTTTTCTCTGGACTTTTTTTTCTCCCCACAACTTGCCTGGCTTTTAAGGTCTTCATTCTGAATTTAATCATGAAGCAAACTAAAATGTCAGGATCAGTTCAGGGAATGATTTTCAGTTGTATTAGTCCACCCACTCTGCTGTTCAATCTGGGCACTTTCCAAATTTATCTGCAGAGAGAAGTGATGTTTGAACTGAGCTTGGAATACTGAGGAAAAACTGGGGAAAAAAGTGCTTCAAACGTAATGAACACCAGAAAGAAGTCAGTGGTGTAGATAACAATAAGCTCCACTCTGCTTCCATGGTGTGAGATGGCAAAAAGATCAATTTCTTACATTTTTTTTCCTATTTATATGTGTATTTATGTATTTGTTTATTTATGCCACAGTGTTAAGCTGGCTAAATAAAATGCCATGAGAAATGTGTTAATTTTGTGGAAACAAAGTAACTACTTTACATTTACTTAATGAAATAGGAGTGTATGAGAAAAGGCATTCTTTGTTTACAATACTGAAATGCAATTAAGAAATAGGAGAATAAAAGGTATTGTGAGCTTCTGTAGTTTTGAAAAGTAAGGGGGGGAAGAGCTGAATGTTACTCATCAGTCAAAACTTTTCTTAGGGTTTGTCCCATTCCATATAGATTTTGAAACTTGACAAGGGATTAATTTATATCTCAGAGAAAAGGTTTTCATGTAGTTTAAAAAGGTTTTTTGTGTATCCTGTAACAATTTTTTTAAGTTATTAATTTCCTTAAAGATGCCATCAATTTTTCTGCAGCTGGAAATCCTAGCTTACTTCACAACAGCATGGGTTAAAATGTATTACTATTGATATTAACTGAGTACCTTCAAGCTGCAAGACTATGTATTAAAATTCTGATCATTTTACTAGGTCTCAGACTGATCTTGCAGTATCAAAATTAGCATATTTATTTATTGATTGGTTGATTTTACCATCCAGAGTGAAGTTCTTTGCATATTTTGTGGGCTAGGCTCTAGTGTAGGCCAGCCACAAATGAATGACAGATTCCTTAGAACTGGAACTAGAAAAACTCCTTAGTGAACACTTAATATCCATTGATAGAACCTTGTTGGGAAATACTGTCTCTGAAATAGTTTGTTCATTGTTGTCATTATTATCCATAACTGTATTACTGAGGAATTGATGGATATGCATTTCATTGTCTTCAGTTTTATTATTGCTGGCTAGTTTTGTATTCCTAATGTCATGTTGATCTGGTTCTGGCTTTTTACTGGTAGTTGGATCACTAATAGGTACAGTACTTTGAAAAAAGCCTTTTGCACATGCAGAACTCAGCAGAGCTTCAACATTTCTAACAGATGACATTCTGAAAGTTAGGTTCATTTCCTCAGCAAAGTTAAGAGGACCAAATATTCTGAATAACTTTCGCAAAATGCCAAGCAATACAACTTTTTCATAACAAATATAAACCCCATAGCTCTGTTCCACAGTACTTGCAAACTTAGTCTACTGACCCAATTATAATAAGATCCAAAATAATTTGTATTTCCAATCAGCAGCTGTAGAGTTGCCTTAAGAGACTGTTAGTTTTTTCCATTTGGTAAATATTAACACACTAACATGGCAGGGGCTTCTGTGAGGATTGAAGAACAGAATAGGCAGATCATCATTAATCTCCTGGGTCACTTACAGTTAAGTCTGCATTTTCGGTGAACTTTGATGGAGCATGGGAAATGATTTTTAAATGTGTATTCAGCTACAGGGGTATTTATAAAAGCAATCAGGTGCAATTCTCATAAGAAAACAATTAAAATGTTTGACTTCCAAATAATTTAACTGTGAAGTTCCTTGCTACAAGAAAGAACTGAAGACTGGGATTTAGGGAATTTAGTTTCTTTATTTCTATAGTTGGATTTATAGCCCGAGACACCCAAGTTTAAGATTTCTTCTGAGTTAAGAAAAGTAGCATTGGGAAAAAATGGCTTCCCTGTCTCAGATAAATAGCCTAAATACGGGTTAGTACCTATTATTCATGGTTAGAATAGGGTCTTGGATTAGATCCAGTCCAAGCTGTTTCCCACCAGTGACTGAAATTCTGAGAATGTAACATCAAAATTAAATTCTCAATAACATTTTCAATCTCAATAAATTTGAAAAATTCCAGACAAACTATATTCTCACACCTCTTCTTACCTCAGAACAATTGACTATGTCTTACAATGTCTTACTCTCCTCTTAAAGTTTAACTATTGCAAAGATTTTAGCAGCAGAAGTATGACTGGTGCACATGGATCTATGCCTCTATAGTGCTATGCATATTTATGAGTTTAATGAATTATACCAAGTTATACTTTTTTCTTTTTTAAGAAGTATTCTCAGCTAAACAAAAAGACTTTCATTTAGCTCAAGGAGCTGACCTAAATTAACCATGGTCTTGTTGCAGAGTCATTAATTATTTCATATTAAGATTTTTCTGTGGATCTCATAACCGCATGATAAACAGTAGCATTTATTGTCAGTTGTGTGACTGGTCAATAATGAGCCACTGACCTGACTGTACTTTATTATGAAAAACAGAGGTTCTGTTTCTTTCATTAAATCATGGATTTATGAAACTAGTTGTGCATATTATCACTTTTGGGTATCTAAAACTCTATTATAGAACTAAGTGGATGATTCCTAACTGGGGTAAATTTAAGTTAAATTTTTATGTGAATTAAATGTTTACTAGCATTAACTATTCCAGAGTTGTGTATCATACTTTCTCAGGAATCATTCAGGAGCAAAAAACATATCATCCATGTATTTCTTCATATGTTAAAAAGCTACATGACTGAGAAATTCTGATGCCACCTCTTTCCTGTGGCTTTCATTCTGCATAGGTTTTACTGGCAGCTGAGAAATGTTGTAGCTTAAAGACATGCACTTATTCCATTTCCTTTAACAACGAAAATACTAAACATATTTACTACAAATCATGGAGTTAAACCAAACTGCATAACAATAACACACTCCTCAGCAAAGGGTATGGAAGTAGGGCTCTTTGAAAGCTGGAAAAACATTGGCAATCAAAAGCTACATGAAAGTAATCTTATTTTTATTACATACAAGGAATGTTTTCCCAGGAGTGCTGATGCCTGCCAGAAAATAAATAAGAAACAAGGATAAAAGAAAGAAGGAAAGATTACTTGAGTTAAACTGCTCGGCCAGGTTTTCCTTAGCTACACATACCCATGAGGAGTTGGGTTTCTTCTGTGCTCAGCTTCAATTGATTGAAATGGCAGCCAATAGACTTTGTTACAACCTACAGCGTTATTGTTCAGGCAGCTATAGAGTCTCCACTTTTGCTGCATCATTCCGTATTCACATTTCTAAGCCTGGCTATAACTCTGAAAACCACCAGCCGTCGCTTCTTAAAGAGCTAAAGCCTGGTGCCTGTACCTCAATGATTAGTCCTGAGGTAAGATCAGAGTGAGAATAAAAAGAAATAAAATAATAAAAAAAACCCAACAAAACAAAAAAGGATCCTTTTTTAAAATAATAATAATTATCCCCCAAAACACAAAACCATAAATTAAATGGACACAGGTGTGTTTGCTGTTGAAAGGTTTTTGAAAGGACTAAAAATTAAAGGCTATCTGCCAGTAAGCCATGGAAGCGGGACTTTTGAAGTCACTGATCTGACTTTGGAAGAAGAATAGGGAGCTCTTAACGAGGAATAATGTTACTATGGACAAGGCAAAGCAAGACCTGCATTCAGGTTGTTAAACAAGACAAGAAGCTATTACCATGTGAAACATCTCTTTGCTGGCCAGGGCTGTTAACTGCTGTAGGTAAGCAGATAACTACACTTAGCTACAAGGCTGTTTCTCTGCTCTGGTGTAACCTGTTCCTGGGGCTAAGAGCAAGTTGTAGCATGTTTTCGGCTAGGAAGGGCTGAAAAAGGGCTGCTCAGACACAGCAGCGTGGCTGTTCTGCCTCCTGCGCAGATCTGACCAGGCACACTGCTATCAGGCACTGCTGCCTCAAGCAGGGAATTGCTCAGGTAATTGCACGGAGTGGTTTGTCCCCACCACGTCCCCACGCTGTCTCACTCCATGCGGATGCAAGTCGTCTTTTTCCCCAGTCTGCCTGCCCTGCTCCCTCTTGACCATCACTCTATTCCAGGCACAGATCAGGAGCTGCAGTGCAGATAAATTTATCTCTAAAGGTTATTCATCCCTCAGGGAAGAGGTTGACAGCATGAGTCCTTAGGGGAATTACCGTGAAAAAAAGCGTGGGAACAGGCAGGAAGCACTAGGTACCCACAGGCACTCAGTGTCAAAATGCCTGCAACAGTTTTGTGGGCAGGTAAGCGGGCCCAGCCCGGAATGGGGATCCGGGTCAGACATGGCCCTGAGATGGCCAGGAAGGGCAGCGCTGTGGCAGAGCTGGAGACCCACTGGGAACACGGCCAGTAAGGCCCATTAGTGCCCTCAGGACTCTGGCCTGGTGTTAAAAAGACTAAACAGGTAACATGCTATCTAGACAGCCAGGATCTGCAGAGTTAGAAATTGGGCATGTTAGTATTTTTTTGCTTAACATTTCCTGTGTTCTAGCTGGAAACCTCACAAAAGCTGTTATTTTCAGGAAGATTTTCAGAACTTTTTGGCTTTTTCAGAACTACACCAAGAATTGCCTTTTTTTTCTCTGTAATTCAGTATGTCTTCTCGACTTACAAAAAACCTCAGAGTAATTGGTTCAAGTTCAGTTTGACCTTATGGACAATTTTGGGTCAGTTCTTATTTTTACCTATGCTAGTTTTCCCATGGTTAGTTTAAGGACAGCAATAAATGTTTGAGGCACTTTTTCTAATTGCAACTTCATTTCCATCTAAAGTGAAAGACAGACTCTTACTTGGTGATTACCAGACAAGCAGTTAAAGAAAAGATAGATGGTTTCTGTGGTTCCTTAAGGCTTTACTAAATAAGATTGATTTCAGTCCTCTATCTTTTTTTAAAGACCTAGTAGATTCTTCTTTAAATTAAAAAGACCCTATTCCCTTCACATTTACAAAGTAAAGATTGATGCTTCTTCACCTGTTGGATATAAAACATATACTAAGAAAAAAAAATAGACATGAGATCTCTCCTTATTTTATATAATAGACTGAAAAAACACTTCTGCTTGTGTTCAGAACTTTATTCAAAACAACTGATATTGCAAGAGGGTTTGGTTTTGTTTGTTTGTTGGTTGGTTGGGTTTTGTTGTTGTTGTTGTTCAGATGTCTTTAGACTATTTATTTTGCCAATCAGGGTATGAATTTTAGTGTTTAGAGAATATATTGATTCCTATGAACAAGACTGCTAACCGGAACATATTAGGAGCTTACCATCAGTAGTATACAGCCATACCTATTTAGAAAAAGACATTAAGCTTTATTTCTCCATTTCCTTTGTAAATTTTAATGGAAGGACATTTTAGTACTTAAGAATTCTAGAAAGGTGTTCAGAGCATCTGTGCTTTCTTGAAAAGCAGCCAAAACATCATCAACACATCTCAGCCGCAGTCTCTTTCTTGGCTTCAATAACAGCACAACATTCTGTCCAGAAGATGATATGAAGATATTAGTAAACACTGGACTAAAATCTGTTTACAAGAGTTTAGTGACAGAAGGCAAGGAAGGCCACAAATAAAAAGTCAGCAAGCATTTGTCAGAATGATGTGAAATCACAGATAGACAAGCTCTGGTTCATACTAAGGCTCCATTATTAACCACAAAGGGCCAGATTGTTATGCCTTGTACCCAGTTGGACAGAGCAGTACATGGAGTTGCTGCATGGAGTGGAAAGCCAAAACCTGTAATCCCACACATCGTCCTTCATGAAAGCAGAGGAGATGTAAGAAAGGGGTCAGGGAGTGACAGAGCCTTATTTGGTTGTATAAGGTCATAGGCACCAGGCAATGAGAAAGGGAAGAAAGACATTTCTGACCTTCTGGATTCTTTCTCTATCTAGTTCATGGACTTGCATGGTTATACACACAGCTTACATATGGCTAGATCCAGTAATAAAATAGGATTAAGACTAGGGAATGTTGAAGCCACATGAGGAAGAAAAATGACAGATGTATAAATTATAAACAATCTATCTAAGTTAGACTAAAAGCCACAGAAAATCCTTAATGTTTTCCTGTCTGAGGTTCAACAGGGTGCAGAGCAACCAGAGTAGAGGTGTCTGGATGCCAGACTGCAGGCAGAACTTTGCCATTGCTATCTCTGTCTCCTGCATCATGTCTGATCTTCAGATTGTGCAACACCCAACCAACAACTAAAACCTTTGTCTTCACCTACCTTGCTCTCTTTCTGTCATAGAGAAAATCTTGATGGCTTTTCTTTTTCTGAGTCAATTTACCAGGCCTAAACTCCCTTTAAAAATAACAGTCAAATAGGCGTCTAAGTGGGTCATCAGATGACCCTTTATAAAGCATGGGATAGACAGAGAAAAACACCAGAAAATATGCATTTGCTGGTCATTAAATTTTCTTGCATGTTTTGGATCAACAGAAGTACTGTTCTTCAAAAAATATTACATAACTGTTCTTTTGGGGAACATAAATTCTGTTAGAACCTTGTTTTCAACTTAGAGATAATCCAGTAAAAGCATTCTTCTACACTAGATCCCTAATGTAGTTCAGTATTTGTGGTGAACTTGAGAGCAAAAAAGCAGTTAAATTAAGAAAAGAGCTGAGAGAGTGTCATTCAGAACAGCTAATTTTTCTTAAGTCTTAAAGTCAAGTGTCTCCCATTAAATATGAATAATAGGGGAGAAAATGAATAAATGACAAGTTTGCTAATTTTACAGCCAATGTTTTAACTGTGGTAATGGCAGCTTTAGCCTTCTGTATTATAATGAAAATTGACACAGCTGTATAAAGTCACCCATCCCTGTTGTGATTTAACATAGCTAGCTAGTTATTCTCAGCTGTGCAACTGGCATATAATTTCAACGGGGTTAAGTTAGTGTATTTATAGGAAAGAATTTCTTTAATGTCCACTGTGCTAATAAAGAATTATTGCATTTGACCTCTGCTTCACCACACCCACTCCCTTCCTTTGTTAATACATTCCTTCCTTCTCTGACATGTCCAGTAATCTTGCCAAAGAAAAAAAAAAAAAAAGAAAAAAAGGCAGTTTCTTAGGATCTGGCCCATTTGCAGCAGTAAGGATTTCCGTTCTGACAAAGGATATATAAATCTTTAGGGAATCTGGTTCTCAGAGCTCTATATATCCAAGCTATCACTCGAAGATATCTATCTTGCAGTGTAAGAAAGCATTTGGAACACAAAATCTTTGCATCTAGCTTAAAAATGAAGTAGTAGATTTGTATTATTTATTTAAGGGACCTAATGTCTTATTTTATTTTTACCTCCCTTTCTTTTATTCATTCACAGCTCTTTTTCTGTCATCTTCCCATAAGCTCCTTTGTACCCTGCAAGGCTCTAATTTTGCAAAGTAGTCCACTGAGAACCTTCCACTACAAACCTTCATTTACAGCTGTGCAATCTCCTCCCTTTCCACTACACACAGAATTTGTAGTGGAAGTGATCTGAGAATGCCCTTTCCCTTTCCCTGGAAAGCCTCCCAGACACAGCTTTCAGTATAGGAAATGAATGAGTGGCAATAAAAGTAACAGATTCACACTCTGCCGCCTCTTAAAAGAATGGAGTGAGAAGACACTACTTAATTACAACTTTCATGATCAATGATAGATTCCTACCAGTGGTTTTGTAGATAAACCTGGCACAGCAGAAAAGACATTACAGGAGTTTTGCAAGATAGCCTCTGATTTTTATCCTATTCGAAACTGGACACGCTGCATTTCGCCTTTCTGCAATGTTTGTCAGCTACATGCCCAAGGAAGAAATCTAACACTTTGTGTTGTTGAAAGTCCCCTCCAAAATGATGCTGGTGACTTCTATGGGGTTTTTCATGATGGTGGCTGAATCTTAACGGCAAAGTAACCTCACATATCCAGACTATAAAATACAATGGGAACCTCTGATCTTGCAAATGTTAGGAAATAGCAGCATCTTTCTGCTAGTTTCACTGCTAGTGTCACTGAAGTCAGTCAGACGTAAGGTAATACTCACTGGGAATCTCCTGCCTAAGAGTAAAACAGACAGAATATCAGAACAATTACAATGAGAATTGTTTCATAATCATCTCGGACCTTGATAATGCTATGCTGTCACCTCTATGAGGGCATCATCTCCCTAGATGTGCTAAGGGAACTTACTATTATGAATCTCAAGCCAAATGCAGAAAGTTCAAGTTAACCCAGCTGCTGTTGTAGAACTCACCATCTAGTGCAGGATGTCTGAACAAGTATACCACGAGTGAAAACTGGGACATAGTGCTACTGGTGAACATAAATTCCAGGAGAAAGCAGGTACCAGCAGCTGGTGTCTGCTCCTAAATCTTAATGTTTACTAGAGGAATAACACTTTTCAACAGAGGAAGAGAATAGACAAGGGACCTTGTAGCCCACCATGGTCTTCAACACAGACAGCTATTCTAGAGAAGGGAGTTGTCTTAAGCGAATGTTCCGGGATTTGCTGTTTTCATCTTAGAAACCAGAGTGGTGAATTTAAATAAAAATCACACCTCTAGATTATCTAAACCTAAATAATTTCCCTCAGCCCCATTACCTCAGTTTGCTGATAGGATCAATCTCTGTATATTTACAGTCAAAAGATGACCAATATAATGGCAAATTTAAGAAATCTTCATCACATACATCTTTACAAATCAACAAAAATGTTATAAATTATGTCAAAAAAACCCAGGTCTTGTCCTTCTGCCAGTTGAGTCATGCACTTAGAAAGAGAGTAAAATATAGTATTGGTGTGTCACAATTATATGTACCATGAAAAGTCATTTATTTAATGGAATGACTTCTCATTAGTAAAAGCCAAATGGTTGAGCTGTTCTGGCCCCCAGAATTTATAACTTGTATGCAGACATTTCAAAGTGACAACGTATCTCCGAATGCCCCAGAACTTTATTTGGAGGAACAAAAGTTCCTCTAAGGGATTGCAAAGCAAAAGAGATTTTTCTTACCCTCACATGGTTTGGTAACATTGGAAGCATGGTTTGGTTGCTGGAAGGCTTTATATCCAGACATGGGAAACTTCTTAAACAAAAGTAAACAGAACTAAGAACTTCACAGACTGATACTTCTAATCACCTTTCAGAATCCCCTGTGCCCATTCTGCAATATACACAGGACTGAAAAGTATACAGTTCTGCAAAGTGATAGAATTAGAGAAGATCCTTACTCAGCTGAAAATAGAAGTACATATTTTAATTGTGGCAAACATCAGAATACAGCTGCAGCTTCTGTGCCAGGAGGTTTTAAGCCAGCCTGCATGATTTGGAGGTCCCTGAAGTTAGTGGAAATTGTGCCATTCCACTTTCTGGACTTTGGATTTGGTCAGCACTGTGTCAAACCCAAATAAAAGTGGAAAGCAAAAAAAAAAAGTTAAAGAAAAGTTAAAGAAAATGACACATTATGAATTTCTATATCTTTCAAATACCTTGTTCAATTTCCTTCAAATTCGTAAGAAAACAGACTACCTTGTTGAAAAAAAAGATATGCAAAAATTCCAAAATGGTTGTAATGGAGTAAGAAGAAAATATAAAATCTGTACTCTAAAGACAGATTGTTTACTTATACTTACAGAGAGGCTACATTTAACTAACTGCTCTTAGAAAAATTGCCTGAGTTATTAGCTCATTGACATCCTTAAAAATATTTTCAGTATTTAAAGTGAAGTCTGTGAAGTTAAATAGCAGACTATGGACTATTTATTATTTATTTTCCTTTAAATTTATTTTGTAATGTACATTAAAAGTAGTCTTCCATTTAAATATTCTCATTTTAGATGAAGACATGCTCAGTACAATAAAAGTCTTAAAACCTCATTTTTTTCAATGATATAATATATTATTGACATACTGAAATTGCATTCTGTCCAAGAAAACAATGATCTCAATAGAGTTTCAATGGAAATTTCACACTCTGTATCAGTTGCAATTGAATTTCATGTTAAGGGGTATTAACTCTGTCATTTCATTATTTGTTCTAAATACCTTGTTCTAGGTGTTAAGATATATATGCTTGAAGGTGGTTCATTATTAGGGAGGAAAAGATAGAGAATTTTATAGCTTTTGGCTATTTTGGTTTTATTTGAATAAAAAAGATTGTCAGGTGTTCTTTTTGCTTTTCTGGAGTAATTGGATACACATTTTAACTCATTTTTGCTTTATTTCTGACCCATGTGTTTTAGTGTATTCCTCAGCCCAGCAATTTTTTTTTTCCTGTCATTAACAATCTGCGTACTGGTCAGTGGTCAATAGTTTATTTATAGGAACTGGTTAACAAATGCCTGTGAAAATATATACCATTTCTTCTTCCAGTTTGCCAGTACACAAAATGAGAAAAGTGGTGGAAAGATTAGAGTAAACTCTGGAAGTAACCACCCCATAATTCAGTTAGGGCTCTGCCAGTCATTTGAGGTGTGATCCTGGACTGGGAGCATTAGTTCTCTGTGTCTCTGGACACCCAATTAAGAAATGGGTGTTTTCAGCTTGCATATCAGAACTAGCTGGGAAAAAAAAAAAAAGGAAAAAAAAAAGAAAAAAAAAAAGAAAAAAAAAAGAAAAAAGGAGGAAAAAAAAAAACAAGAAAGGTATATAGATTTCAGAAAATGACTTCTCAGACCAAACCCCAAAATTTTAAAGGCAAAAACTGAAACTTGCCCTATATCTTTAGAAGTATGGTAATGTTGCAATTCTTGAAAGTCTCACTGCTGGTAGAGAACTGAAAGTATCGAAAGAGCAACCAGCACTTGTCAGGGTTCTCAGCTGGGTCCCCCTCCTCAATTCTGGCAAAAACATGCCAAACCAGAGATGCTTTGCACAATAAGTTTTAGACTTCATAGATCTATTTTGTCCATTGATTTCTGGTAACAGCTACTAAAGCCCCAAATCAGAGCCCAGTGATGATCAGAAGTTGTCATCAGTCCTAGCAAATTTTTTGGAGGGAATAAAAAGAAACATATTTAACTATTGAAAATTTCCATGGGGTTATTGCATGAAAGCAAGAAATTCATTATGTATATCTACAGATAAATCAACTGAGCATGACTGCATGACAAAATTATAACAATTCTGGATGTGGAAAATGGGAGTAAATGAGAATTTGCACTTGCAACCTTCCCCAACGGAAACTGCCCACATCACCATAGGTACACTTTAAAGAGCTCTGAGCTAATACAAAGTTCCTATCAGTTCTGCTTTTGTGGTGTCTTACAGAACAAGAACCAACTTTTTACTGCAGAAACAGGTCCTTGTGTGTGATGTGAACTCCTTGAAGACTGTTCTGACTGCTATTTACTTAGACCATGAGACCATCTTTCTCTATTAAAGTTGAGCTACTAATTATGTCTTAGTTGAGTCCACACACTGTGACCCAAACACTGAACACGTTGAAGAGTAAATTGGAAGACAAGTGCAAAACAAAGTAACAATTTTTGAATGTGTCTGGCACTGAGCACTTTTTTTACCCTTTAATATTATTCAAACTTAGAAAGAAATGTCATTTTAAGATTGACAATTCAATTAAAGCTTTATTAAAAAAAAAAATAAAAATGAGGAGTAATTTGTTACGAATTTGAAACAAATACAAAACCAGAACTTCTTTAATTAAGTTAATTATAGATGTTAGTAAGATCTAAAAGATGATATATTGAATTTAAAAGTCAACAATAAAAAAAAGTACCTCTTAGACAGAATATTGTAATAAAGAAAACAAGTAAACTCATGTTTGAATGTAACAATAGGTTCATGGAATATTGGACTGGTTTACATTGGACATTCACCTCAGATGAAAATGACTGTAGTCCTGTAATGCCAATGAAATTATGGCTGGTAATCACCAGTGGAAATTTATTCCTGCTGGCTGGGATCGCAAAGCTCAACAGAAGAATGAAACAAGCAAGTCCAGCATTTGGGATTACACTGAAGCAGGGATCTATTTGAAAACTGCCTAGAGTTTGACCTGCTAATTAACTCCTATTTTGAGAGTTTAAAAGGAAGATGGGACGTCCGTGGGTGTGCAGTCCGCTACTCTACAATATTCATGTTAAACAGCAAAAAGGAAAATGCCCTACTAAAGTAAGCCAGAATATGCTGCTTGCTTACTGATTCCCTTCTGCCTTCACCATAGAAATGAAACTTATCTGAGTGAAACAGCTTATGAAAAAATCCCACATACCCAGTTGATTTTGTATATAGCTTTTACTTGAGATCTCATCAAAGAGAAGAAAAGCCTATTTTATATTCAGCTACCTCTTCATAAAATGTTTTCGCATCAGTAAAGCAGAATACATTTGGAGATGGTCACATTTCACTTCTTAATGGACCTGATCTGGCATACTAGAGAGAACGCTTCGGACCATTCCAGAATGAATTATTTGGGGCAATTTTTACCAGACATAATCCTTAAGTCCTTCAGCAGATTACTAAAACAAAACAAAAAAAGCCCAAACAAAAAATCCACCACTTTTTTATATTAATTGAAGACATATGAGTTTTTTGTTTTGTTTTAAATCTAATTTTCTGAAGTATCCCGTGAAATTTGGTAATTTTAAAATCCTTTTATGGTACATTCTGATCTTAATTCTGCTAATTTAGTTTTTTTCCTTTCAGACCTTAATCCTGTTTCAATGGGCACAGAACTCACCTACATGACAGGTTAATGTCCAATATATTCCTTTTTAAATTCTGGAGAACATTTATTTAATTAACTAAGATTAGGCATGCAAGTGAGTCAAACCTTTTAAAAAATTCTTATTAGATTCCAGTGTAGCAAAGTTTCAATTTTTTTCCTGCCAAATGAATTATAGAAGTGCAACCATCTTCAAGTGAATTATCTGAATTTGAGTAATGATATACTCTTCGCATATAGAAAGTCTTAGACATCTACTGGAATTTATCACAATGCCCCTTTAACACTAAGGAGAGCTGAATATTTAAAGTAGCAATGTGTCACTGTATGATTGCCAAGATAATATGTTCTGTGTATAACACCCAAGAATTGCAAATCCTGATTCACTTATTTTCTATTTGTCCTTGTCTCCTGAAGAATCATTTGGTTCCTAAATCCTCCCTGTGACTTTCAAAAGCAGTCTTAAAGCTAGATGAATTTATAGTTGTTTCATGCCAAATGAGTTCCTAACATGCATGGCTGCTGGAATTACAGAGACTGAGAAAATGATCCACTCTGTATATTGTCACAACCTAATATTAATGGGGAACTGAAGGTGTTCAAATCCTCAAACAGCGAATTCTAAAATGAAAACATTTGCTCTGCAAATAACAGCGTTTTGGAGGGTATGGAAAGGACATTCCAGTTCATAACTCGCGTACATTTTGGATGGTTCAAATTAACTGCCTCATTGAAAAGATGAAAGGGTATCACCGATGTAAACAAAACCTGTGTGAAACAAACAACCGATTCATATTAAGGGAGCTATAAGTAATCGAATGTGCAATGGAACATGCTGTGAAAATGATAAGATTTGCATACTTTTCTGAGAACTTTGGAATTTAACCACAATGGCTCTCCTCTACACTTCATTAGCAACACTGGAAATACTATCTTTTTACTGCAAAGGACACTTCAAAATCTGTCATTACTTGTGTAATATTAATTAATCCAAAATGCAGCCCTTTCAACAGCTGGATATAAAAGACTTTAGAAGAAGCTGACGTCTACTGATGGAGAGTACAAAACACCAACTTGGAAAAGCTGTATTAACTGCTACCTGAGATGGTAATATTTAACTCTAATATAAGTTTGTGTATGTGTGTCTGCTACATATATGCTTACACATGCATTCACATTAAGTATAAGCATGTACTTATGCATGCTAATGTCTAAGGTGTAAGGTTTTAAAAGGATAAAAGCTGAGTTATAAAATACCTTCATTATGGCACAAAATTGATTAAATACATTACAATAAATGCAATCATATACAACAGGTATGATTTAATGCAACATTTCTTGTTCTTTGGGGGATTTTATTTTTTCTGAGCAAGATTAAGTAATGTGAACCGTGGCACAATATTCTGAATAATGATAAAAGTAAAAAATACAAAGACTGACTGATGTGATGAACAATGTCCATCTTTGATACTGAAAAAGTCAAGGATCCTGTGAAAAATTATGCAACTGAGGCAGGGTTACAAAAGACTCTGGCTGAGTGATGAGCACCATGTAAAGGGACTTGTGTTTCCAAGTCTGAGCCTCTTTTGAACAATAGAAGTGATGAATGCACATAGGAGCTAAAGAGGTAAGGAATTAAGGTTGTACAAGCAATTCCAACTTTTACACATCATAATTTTGTTTATTTCTTGGCTTTGTCTCTCTAAGACTTTCCAGTTAGTAGTGAATTTTCTTTTTTTCTTGTTTTTGTTTTTTCAGCGCAAGGTTAGAATGTAGGCAGTTTGAGAAATGGTTAAGACAAAAGGAGCTTTTGTCATGCAGGCCAAGTATGTGACGCGATGCTGTTCCTGTACTCATAGACTCAGTCCTAGCTCAAAACTGGAATTTTCCTTTCTTAACTTCCATCGTAAAATGTTAATATCACAGTTTTTTGGAGTAATTTAGTTTGGGAAAGACCTCTGCTGGTCATCTGGTCTAGCCACCTGAAAAGGCAAAGGTCCAGCTTCAGAGTTAGATCAGGTTGCCCCGGGCCTTGTGGTGTCCGGTTTTGAATATATCTAGGAGTGGAGACTCCACAACATCTATGGGCAACTCTTTTGACCGCAGTCTTGGTCAAATAAAAATTTTAAATATCCAGTCAGGTTTCCTTGTTCCAGCTTGTGTCTACTGTCTCTTATCCTGTTTCTATGCATCTCTGAGGTGAGTCTGAGTCTGCTCTACATCTTCCCAGTAAAGGTTTGTAGGCAGCAATATGATCTGACCCTTCTCCTCTCCAGGCTGAATGGTCCCAGCTCTCCCAGCCTCTCCTCATCTGAGACATGCTCCAAGCCCTTAATAACCCTTATGGCCCCTCACTGGACTCATTCCAGTGTGTCCATGTCTCTCTTTTACTGGGAAAGGATCGCTTCCCTGCACCTGATGCTCTGCCTAATGCAGCCCAGGAAGCTGTCGGCCTTCTTTGCTGCAAGGGTGCTTTGCTGGCTCATGTTCAACTATGTGTCCACCAGGAACTCCGGGTCCTTTTATTCACAGGAACATGAAGCCTTGCCTCTTTCACAACATTTGAGGAAAGGAGGTAATTCTATACATGTCAGATGCAACAATGGAAGTGATAAGAAAAAAAGGAGGGTAATTGTCATAGGTGATTCCCTTCTGAGGGGGACGGAGGGCCCAATTTGCCAGCCAGACCCATCCCACAGGGAAGTCTGCTGCCTCCCTGGGGCCCGGGTTAAGGACATTACTAGGAAGCTCCCTGGTCTGGTACAGCCCTCCGATTACTACCCACTACTGGTTATACAGGCTGGCAGTGAGGAGGTTGCAGAGAGAAGTCCCGAAGGGATCAAAAGGGACTTCAGGGCACTGGGGCGACTGGTGGAAGGATCGGGAGCACAGGTGGTGTTTTCCTCGATCCCTTTAGTGGCGGGGAGGAATACTGAAGGGAACAGGAAAACTCATCGGATCAACATGTGGCTTAGGGGCTGGTGCCATCGGCAGAATTTTGGCTTCTTTGACCACGGGGAGGTTTACACGGCACCGGGCCTGCTGGCGATGGACGGAGTTCAGCTGTCTCACAGGGAGAAAAGGATTTTCGCGTGTGAGTTGGCGGGGCTCATCGAGAGGGTTTTAAACTAGGTTCAAAGGGGGAAGGGGATAAAACCAGGCTCACTAGAGAAGAGCCTAGGGACCGCACGCCAATGTCGGGGGGGAAATCGGCAGCCCAGCTCAAGTGCATCTACACCAATGCACGCAGCATGGGCAGCAAACAAGAGGAGCTGGAAGCTATTGTGCAGCGGGGTAGCTATGACTTAGTTGCTACCACGGAAACATGGTGGGATGAGTCTCACAATTGGAGTGCTACAATGGATGGCTATAAGCTCTTCAGAAGGGACAGGCGAGGAAGGAGAGGCGGTGGGGTATCCCTGTATGTTAGGGAGTTCTTCGACTGTCTAGAGCTCGATGATAGTGATGACGAGGTCGAGTGCTTGTGGGTAAGGATGAGGGGGAAGGCCAACAAGGCAGATATCCTGCTGGGAGTCTGTTATAGACCGCCTAGCCAGGACGAGGAGGCAGATGAAATATTCTACAAGAGGCTGGCAGAAGTCTCCCAGTCGCTAGCCCTTGTTCTCGTGGGGGACTTCAACTTTCTGGACGTCTGCTGGAAATACCACACGGCAGAGAGGAAACAATCAAGGAGGTTCCTGGAGTGTGTGGAAGATAACTTCCTGACGCAGCTGGTAAGCGAGCCCACCAGGGGAGGTGCCTCGCTTGACCTGCTGTTCACAGAGAAGGACTGGTGGGAGATGTGGTGGTCGGAGGCTGGCTTGGGCTTAGCGACCATGAAATGATAGAATACTCAATACTTAGTGAAGTAAAGAGGGGGCCAGCAAAACCGCTACCATGCACTTCCGGAGGGCGGACTTTGGCCTGCTCAGGACGCTGGTCGAGAGGATCCCTTGGGAGACAGTCCTGAAGGGCAAAGGGGTCCAGGAAGGCTGGAGGTTCTTCAAGAAGGAATTCTTAAAGGCGCAGGAGCGGGCTGTCCCCATGTGTCGAAAGAAGAACGGGTGGGGAAGACGACCGGCCTGGCTGAATGCGGAGCTCTGGCTGGGACTCAGGAAAAAAAGGAGAGTTTATCACTTGTGGAAGAAGGGGCAGGCAATTCAAGAAGAGTACAGGGATCTCGTTAGGTCATGCAGAGAGGAAATTAAAAAGGCAAAAGCCCAGCTAGAACTCAACCTGGCCACTGTTGTGAGAGACAACAAAAAATGCTTTTACAAGTATATTAATGACCAAAGGAGAGCCAAGGAGAATCTCCATCCTCTATTGGATGCAGGGGGGAACGTTGCCACCAAGGACGAGGATAAGGCTGAGGTACTCAACGCCTTCTTTGCCTCAGTCTTTAGTAGTCAGAGCAGTTATCCTCAGGGTACTCAGACCCTGAGCTGGAAGACAGGGATGGCGAGCAGGATAAACCCCCCATAATCCAAGAGGAAGAAGTTCATGACCTGCTATGCCACCTGGATGGTCACAAGTCTATGGGGCCGGATGGGATGCACCCGAGGGTACTGAGGGAGCTGGCGGAGGAGGTTGCCGAGCCGCTCTCCATCATTTACCAGCAGTCCTGGTTAACAGGGGAGGTCCTGGACGACTGGAGGCTTGCCAATGTGACGCCCATCTACAAGAAGGGCCAGAAGGAGGATCCGGGGAACTACAGGCCGGTCAGCCTGACCTCAGTGCCGGGGAAGATCATGGAGCGGTTTGTTCTGAGGGCGCTCACGAGCCATGTGCGGGACAGCCAGGGGATCAGGCCCAGCCAGCTCGGGTTCATGGAAGGCAGGTGCTGCCTGACCAACCTGATCTCCTTCTATGACCAGGTGACCCGCCTAGTGGATGAGGGAAAGGCTGTGGATGTGGTCTACCTGGACTTCAGTAAAGCCTTTGACACTGTCTCCCACAGCATTCTCCTAGAGAAGCTGGCAGCTCACAGCCTAGACAGGCACACTCTTCACTGGGTAAAAAACTAGCTGGATGGCCGAGCCCAGAGAGTTGTGGTGAATAGAGTTAAATCCAGCTGGCGGCCGGTCACGAGCGGTGTTCCCCAGGGCTCAGTACTGGGGCTGGTCGTGTTCAATATCTTTATCAATGATCTGGACGAGGGGATCAAGTGCTCCCTCAGTAAGTTTGCAGACGACACCAAGCTGGGTGGGAGTGTTGATCTGCTGGAGGGTAGGAAGGCTCTGCAGAGGGACCTGGACAGGCTGGATCGATGGGCTGAGGCCAACTGTATGAGGTTCAACAAGGCCAAGTGCCGGGTCCTGCACTTCAGCCACAACATCCCCATGCAATGCTACAGGCTTGGGGAAGAGTGGCTGGAAAGCTGCCCAGAGGAAAAGGACCTGGGGGTGCTGGTTGACAGCCGGCTGAACATGAGCCGGCAGTGTGCCCAGGTGGCCAAGAAGGCCAATGACATCCTGGCCTATATTAGAAATAGTGTGGCCAGCAGGAGCAGGGAGGTGATCGTGCCCCTGTACTCGGCACTGATGAGGCCACACCTCGAATACTGTGTTCGGTTTTGGGCCCCTCACTACAAGAAGGACATTGAGGTGCTGGAGCGTGTCCAGAGGAGGGCAACGAAGCTGGTGAAGGGCCTGGAGCACAAGCCTTATGAGGAGTGGCTGAGGGAACTGGGGTTGTTTAGTCTGGAGAAGAGGAGGCTGAGGGGAGACCTCATTGCGCTCTACAACTACCTGAAAGGAGGTTGTAGCGAGGTGGGTGTTGGTCTCTTCTCCCAAGTAACAAGTGATAGGACAAGAGGAAATGGCCTCAAGTTGCGCCAAGGGAGGTTTAGACTGGACATTAGGAGAAATTTCGTTACTGAAAGACTGGTCAGGCCTTGGAACAGGCTGCCCAGGGAAGTGGTTGAGTCACTATCCCTGGAAGTATTTAAAAGACGTGTAGATGAGGCGCTTAGGGACATGGTGTAGTGGGTATGGTGGTGTTGGGTTGACAGTTGGACTCGATAATCTTAGAGGTCTTTTCCAACCTTCATGATTCTATGATTCTATGATTCTATGATTTTGATTCTACAGCTATCAAAAGCATTCCATAGTGCAAAGAGGAAATTCTAAGAAACATTTCAGTTTGCTAAATTTTTATTTCCAGCTTGCTGAGGAACAAACAATGCAGCTCTTTTAATTTTTATTTACAGTTGTACAAAAGTAATTTCAAATACATAATTGTGAATTTGCAGGTTTTAGCATTTTCTTTCCCTGTTGGGCAATGCAATACCAAACATCATAAAATTAATTAAGAGATATTTATAATGTAGAAACATCACAGAGATTCATAGCAAGGGGAGAATTTAACATTGCAGAATTTCTTAGGTATTGAGCTACGCACTGTACATAATGTTTCACCTTCTGTGTAGCAATATAGAAGAGGAGTGTGCTTCCAAGGGAGTTAAAGGAAGTGGTTTGCACTGATTTAGATTGCTAATAAAAGACCAGCGTGCCTTCTCCCCTCTCCCCTGAACAATTATCAAAATCAGAAGCACAGCGGAAACAGTGTACATGTAAGGTCTTCATGTAGAAGAAACAGATGTGGATAGCTTTCACATATTAATGATATAGCATATATTTCTAAAATGTCACAGCACAACTACATTGAAAATCTATGTTCCTGTAATATTCCACTGGGGAATAGTCTTATAATTCCTCATAAAGCTTCCAAGTCCCTTGTTGTTATTTTCAAATTAGGCTATCTCTGTCAGTAATATGCTAAGACACTAAAGAAGACAAATCCAATAAACGTTTCATAAAACTATGCAAATTAATAACTAGACTTAATCCGCCAGGGTCTATGAAATTTTATATAGTAGCTGCAGTTACAATTAAGTGTATGGTAAGAGGCCAGCTCTGCAGAAGAGCAGGTGAAATTTTCATCAACTGTATCAGAAACATAACACTTAGACTGGCTACAGATGGAATGATAGCATCATAAGGTATGAAAAAGTAATAAATTAAGGGTATACTATCCTCACATTGTTAATAGAGTTATAGGAAGAGAAGTTAATGGTACAGAGGTCTTGACTATCTCCTGTACTGGTAAAAAAGTCCTGACTTTACTGAAAACAGTCAGTCAAGCACCTACCATAATCCTGAAAATATTTGAAAGGAAAGAAGAAATCTATGCTACGCTTTCTTAAAAAGAAGCATTCTCAAATTACTTGTTGAGATCTGGTTCAACATCCTTCAATGCCAACAATACATTTTTGGAACATGCACCGATGAAAACAGTTTCACCCACTTAATAATAAAGGAACAGAAAAATATTTAGAGAAGTCGTTAGGAACACCACGTCCTTTGGTCCATGCATTTGGGCTCACTTCCCAAAACAGAGTCTTCCTGATCCTGCTTGCTGTAATTACAAGAGTAAAACTGTGATCTCAGTCCCACAGGTATGCCTGTCACGAGCTCTCCTGAAATATGTTGGGCTTAGATGTATTTGGAGATCTGGTTCTTTCTTTATCCAGGACTCTGTGTTCTCTGTTGCAGAAACACAAAGTACTGCAGATCTTTCTTGCACTCTGGGTCTTTCACTTTCTTGTATACACATGGACAAACAAACATTTTCCCTATGCACATAAAAACATAGATCCCTTCAGAGGATTGGTTACGGACATTAAAAAAGCAACCAGAGCACACTCTCAGAAAGACGTGCAATACAGACAGCATGGAAATCTTTACTTAGAGGCCAGAAATTAAGTTTTCAGTTGAACAGAACTCACACTGACTTCAGAGATTTTTTTTTTAATAATGAGAACTGAAAAGCTGGGCGAAAATAAATTTAAATTAATACCCTGATAAACATTGCTTTTAGACATTGTTCTTTGTTGATAAGGTATTAAAATGCATAATAATGGCAATGGATTTTCTGTCTTGCTGACAGCATGATGCGTCAATTCCTTTACAACGTTATGTCACTCAGCTATTATGGTTCCTATGTCAATCTTGTACTGACATAACTTTGGCCTAGAACCAAAGTAGCTTCACAACTCAACTGCAGTAAACTTAACTAAATGTTTGAAACTAAGATAGTTATATTTCTGAAAAAGAATTGCGAATTCCAGCAAATACACTGAGTTTGAGGATTCCTCAGGTAGTTTTCCCTGTGAATGAACCATATTGCCAAATGACTTAGCTCCTGAGTTTCTTCAGGCTCTGATCTCCCAGGCCTACTTCAGAGAGTCAGTATGGCAAGTCTGCCTCTGTCTATGCAGAACACCTTCAATACTGTTCTAGCATGTTCTGTCTTTTTAATGTCTGCACATGCTCTCACACCAAGCCCAGCATTCCCTCATCACTTTGAGCAGGAAAAAAAAAAAAAAAGTGCATGTGTATGCGCATGTTTAGTGTCTCGGATACAACAAGTGTCACAGAGGAGATGTGAAGTGTAGTTGCTGCCCACATCTAGTCCTTTAAAGAGGAGTGAGCATGAGTCCTCTGGCCTCCAACCAGTGGGAAAGCCAAATATTAAGTCGTGAAATCACTGTCTTTCATGATGTTGATTGAGCAACAATATTTATCAGCACTTACATGGAACTCATGATACAAATTCCTTGGAATCGATTTTCAAAGTCTTTTAGACTTCAATAGAGCCAGGTTTTTATCGCAGAGGGAATTACACGGAAGACTTAAAAAGTCTTTCTCTGTTTGAGTGTTGCAAAATAGCATTCATAAACAGTCATTAAGACCCTGAACTCTGATGTATATGATCATGTTATCTGATATTATAATCATTCTTACAAAGAGGGATTTCTAAATATGAAAAAGTATTTCCTGCACATCACTCATTACCTCATGTGAAGTGTTTTTAAAAAAAGGTTCATTACAGAAAATGTATCCATACTACTGGTATTTGACGGAAAAGTTTCAAACATCTAAGCATAGAAATCATGAAACTAAAACCTATCCGTGCAATATAGGTGGTTATGGACACAGACTAATGGTCAAATCTTTAGACAAAGGCCTATTAAAAAAAAAGAAATCTAACAAGCCTGAACTGCTCCACATTCATGATGATAATATTACACAAGAAAAAATAGCCCTAAAAGAAGATTCACCCTGGGTGTCCATACAATTTCTCTATGCAACTTCACTAGGAGATTTTTTTGTCTTTTTTTAAACAAAAACAAACAAATAAAACCACAGACTCATTTCTGAACCCAGAATTCATATTCTAAACATTCAAAGGTGTTGGGATCCTAGACTGTAGGTTTTTGATCCCCTACTAATAGCAATCACAAAGGACATGTTATAGGATGGGTCACATATAACTTACATTTACGTACCTTAACTGAGTCCTGCAGGACACAAAAGTCTTCCCTACTGAATAATTCAGCTCACTGTCTTGACTGTCCATGAATTTCTCAGATAGGCAATTCGTGTTGCTGATCACAAGTGACATTAATACGCTAGCTGTCATGTAATGCATTTAAACTTGCCTTTTACTGTACAATGCAAATACGTTTTCTCTGAGAATTCTAAGTGCAGCTTAATAGCCAGGCAGGAAATGGGATAATTGGTTAAAGGGATTCACAGTGCATTATTAGTATTTTTATTACTGCTGTAATTTTATAGTGCCCTTGATTTATGAGACAAAGGAAAAATGAAAACGCATTCTGTATCTTTCCAGTTGCTCTAAACTGCTTTGCATCCAGAAATTAAAGTGCTGAGTAAGATGTTATAATGTACCTTAGGAATAATCATGATTATTTTCCTGATTTAGCATTTGTATTAGTCTCAGCATCTCTACGGTCATACCATTGCTGCTGCAAATGAAAACAGTCACTAAACAACTGGAAAATATCACAAGAGTATGTTTTTACCAGCACTTCTAGCTGTACTAGGAGTTGACAACATTTGTAAATGTTGCAGTTGTTAAAGCCATATTTGGGTAAGGAAAAACAAAAACTTATAGAACTAAAAAAGAATAGTAACCTAAGAAACTTAACTTTGAATGTAGGAAGTTTCTATGGCAAATGGCCTTGTTGAAACTGTAAGTTTGCATTCTCCTTTGCTACTATTTTTATAGCATCTTTCCTCAGTTTCTTGTACTGTGGCAATCCATGTGGCCTATCCTATGTTCTAAGAAATACATGTTAGTCAGATCCAACTTTTTTTTACCCAGACACAATGCCTACAGAAAACAATGAGTTCTGCTGGAGCAAATGGAAAACGGAGGATCAGGCACACTGAGAAATACATCAGCAGAACGCAAGCAGTGATGGAGAGAAGATGTAAATTAATAATTTATTTTCCTCATGCATGTTTGTATTGTATTTTCTTCTGACCTTTTTCAACTGCTTTAGAAACTTGATATGACTATACAACACAAGCTAATTACATCTCCTTCCCAGCCCTTTGACAGAGTTAAGAGACTTCATTTTACTGGCAATCTAAATGGAGGAAAATTGAAATTAAGTACTGTATTGAAACTCAATAATCAGATCAAGAAATAGACATAAGCAATCTAATGTCACTAGAAAAATATTAAAATTGGTTATTAGGTGGGTGGAACTTTTTGTGTGAGTCAACAATGGTCTGAATCAGTCCTGTACCCATATTCCTGCACAGTTATAGAATGCCCTGCTGTGAAAGGCAACATTGTCGTTGGACACTTAGTCAGATCCAGTCTGGACAAATGTAGCCTAATAAATCTCGGGGTGGCGACTGGAATTCAAAATGCACTCTCGGTGGCAGGAAGAAAGATGAAAAATAGCTCTGGTCAAATGACCAGCTTGTGATAGCAGACTGCAAGCCGCAGTCTGACTTTAAAGGGCTAGCAAGAAAGAGTCAGTGCTTCTCATATCCAAATCTAAAAAGGGGTGCAATGGAGAACTGGAAAAACTTTTAGAGCTAGTAAAAATCACCCAAGTATTTTCTATTGATGTTTTGGTTTTGTTGCCTTTTCTATTAAATTCAAATTTTTCAAGAAAAAGAAAATTTTCCAGTATTGTACATTTTGGACAATGTTGATCTCTAGCAGTCCTTTATCTCTGAGACCCTAGAAGGAAGGCAGTTAGATTACTGCTTTCAGCCTGGGAATAACTTGTTAGAAAATCACTGATGACTTAGAAACTAGCAGAAATGATCAGTGAAGTGGAAATTTAAGTCTCTGCCTGTGTTACTTACTGCTGTGGCTTACCTCACTTCCAAACAGAAGTCACAGATCAAGCCTGAGTGTATTTCACACCAAAAAATGGCTTTTTTTTTCTTTTCCTCAATGTACTCAGCAAAGCTAATGGTTAACTGTGAAGTCATTTTCAAGTTCTAGTTTACTAATGTCAATCTGTCTACCTAAAATAACTTCTACAGTGTTAATTGGATATATTATTATTCTTCTCTTCCTGCCAAAAACTGTTACACATTTTTTGCTCTGTGTTTTTTAGCAATAATTAGATTTCAGACCACCACTAGTGTTTCAGAATCTGGTGAATTAGCTTATGTATTATGTCTGTGAAGTGCTTGATAATAAAAGGCTTTATATAAATGCATGTTATTGTTCTCAATAAGAACTACCTGGTATGAACATAGGCACAGCTGAATTATCCGTGACCTCACTACATTTTCTTTGTCTTAGTTCCTAGTTCCAGTCTTTGCTTCTCTTGTCTATAAAAAAGATTCCAAAAGGCTCCTCACAGTTGCTAATTGTTATCATTTGTATTTCATATGAAAATGCTTTCACTTAGTCATGTGGTATTAAATATATTTTTCTGGGGTGGGGGGGTTGAGGATTCTGACACAGACATCCAACTTCTGATTTTGGTTACAAGTCTATATCACTCCCCTAGCTCCACTTAATTGAAAACAAAGCTTGCCTGCAAAACATCATGATTTAGAGCTGATCATATAAATATCCAACCTTCTGTTCTGTACCTTCATGAAGAGTACTGTTTGTACGTTCACATTTTCAAGCTATGATGAAGTGTACCCCTTTCCCTCACTACATTTCCAGGCATCTGCAAAGCCTACGTTTAAATGGCTGAGTGAAAAGATTGTAAAACATATTTTGAAATGTAAAAGTTTCCAGTAAAGTGCACTTTCCTGCCTTGTGAACTTTGAATTGAAGACTATCTCTAAGTATATTGCATTCGCTGCTTGCTTTTATTATCCCAAACCACTAGTGACTATTGCTTTTCCTTTCGCTCTGTTCTTACTTGGTTTTGTCATTCCTCTCAAGGGTATCATGCCCTGGGTAATAATAAAGTAAAAGGTTCATTCCTCATGCAGTGTTCTGCACACTGGCTGAATTGTTCTAGACTCCAGAGGCTGAGAAAGGCAAACCAATGTGAATGATGATAGGTGAAAAGGTCATCGTTTCATTCTTGTATAAAATAATTTTTGGTGCCCATTTCACTTTTCCACTTTTTTTTCCTTCCTTTCCTGGAGGCTTTTGTTTTAAGTCTCTTTTTAACTCTCTTTAAATGATTTATGATCTGTTTCACACTTTGTTACCTTTCTCTGCATTGTAAATGTCAGTGTGCCACATCTGAGAGATGGGAAGTTAACATGCCGTGGGGTTTTATTGACGAGTCTGTGTCAGTGCAAAAAGAAAATGTTTTTAGTTGGTAAAGCACTGCATTTATTATCCAAAATCTCCTGACAGTAGTAATGATAACACATGAATGAGATGAAATACTGTCAAGACCTTTTCAGTGTGCTGGAGCAGAAGATGAGTGAGACAGAGAGAAAATTCCAAGATTTCAGAAAGTAGTTTCTATAAGAAAGAAATTACACATCACATACTCAACATATGTGAGTACATGTGTGTACCTGGCATACACACACAGTCATGTTTGCATATAGATGAGATAGTAGATATCAGAAGACAGTATTCTTTTATTGCCTCAGGAGAGAGGCAGCATTCCCAGATGCCTGTTGAAACCGATTGGAATCTCAGATCTGCACTCTGCCTCTCTATCAGCCACTAGACTCCAGCTGACCTTGAACAATTCACTTCAGCTCCCCTTCTCCCAGTCTCTTGATATGTAAAATGAAATTATTGATCCTTCTCTCCTTTGCAAAATGCATTTGAGATGCACTAATAAGCCATGAAATAGGTAGAAAAAGCTGTGAAACATCATACACCCATATTTATAAGCCCAAAAGATGCATTATGGAAATGAGAGCTGGCAAAACTTTCTAGATCATCTTTCATGGGTACATTCCCTGAGCTAGGAAGCTTAATAATTCCGTGTACTTGAAAGTCAATGAAAGGGCTTCTCCCAAAATCGCAGAAGGAGCTAAAGAAAGTCTTCATAAAATCTTCATACAATAGTGACAGGAAAAGTGTAAATGAATAAATGAAATATGGGTTACCAAGAAAAGGATCCAATCCATATTCAAATTAGGCATGCATTCACTGTATGCAGAGTCTTAGGATAGATGTAAAACACAGTAATCATCTTAATTGCTCCGTGGTGGCTACACAGTTAACAGGGCATGCATGCAGCTTTGTGTAGACCCTGGAGTTTCTCCAAATGGAAAGTACACTAAGTACGTCCTTTCAGTTTGCATTTTCATACAGTTAACCAACCCCTCTTCCACTGCTCTACTAGCTGCTGGGTTCAGCAGAACTTAGGTTTTCTTTCCTATATATATGTAATTTCTCTTTATTTATTTATAGCAACTTCAGTTTATCTAATCTCTATTGTAGCCCACGAGCTTCAATGGTAATAATAATTAACATCTATTTTGCATCATACAACTGATTAATTTCTAAAAACCCAACTGTTAGAACAATTCTTCAGTTGTAACACTACACATTTACTTCCTCTACACACCCCCTCCTCTTTTTTGTTTTTTTTTTTCTTTAGGGAAAATGCCAGAGACAGGGTGGGTAAAAAAATTGCCTTCCAAATATCTTGCAATAGAAAAATGGGGTTTTAGGTGAGCTTTCTTCTAGAAGAGAAGTTAGCCCTTGTTTAGGTCAGTTAACCTGTGTTATGAGTGAGAAAATTGACTACGAATTGACCACATCCTGTTGTAAGAGCACAGAAGTATGCCTAGACACCTAGCATAGATTTAAGCATACAGAAGAAAGACAAAATTGGGTCCAAGATAGTCTGAATGATTGATTTGTGTCTATAGTTGCAGCTAGAGGCAGGTCAAGCAGTCTATAAGGTAGAGGTTGATATCTTCCGTGGTTTTAAAACAAGTTCATTCAAGTTGGTTACCTAGGTTTGGACATGGTACTTTTGATTATTTCCTAATATAAACATCTGATGGATTAAGGGTAAGTAATTAGAAGACCTACATTCTGAAGAAAATACAGTCAATTGCAATTTCCTAGTATGTCAAAGTGGTGACAAAATGGTTATGAGAGTCCTAGAACACACAGTATAATAAAAATAAAAATATCTAGAGAAAAACACTCTACATTGCAAATTCTGAGACATGGATATTTAGCTTTTTTATTTATGTTTTTTGTGTTTCATTTCCACAAAAAAAAAACCAATATAACATACTGTAAGCAAAGACAAATACCTCTTCTATGGCTAGGTAGCCATCAACATTTGACCCAATCTGAGTATCTTTCTACCAGACTGTAAAGAAACCAGCTACTCTCAGCAGACTTGCAGTGCTAGCTCTTTTACAACTAAATGTAAAAGAATCAAGGCTAGGTGGAAAATAGGCCCTTGACACTGAAACAGCTTTTGGGCTCTTGTATCTTGACAATGAACCTTGCACTTGCTCTCAGCTTGGCTCTCAGACTCCTTGTATTGCGCATAGAAACTTGCAGGTCTCTGGGTGGAGCCCAAACACTCAGTAAGGCAAGCAAGGCATTGTCTACATGTGTTATTTTAAGTGTTCAATTTCCAGATTTCTGCAGCTTCCTACCATTGGGCACTGAAGTAACTTAAATATCTAGCAAGAACAACTGGCTGTACGTATTCATGGATTTTACACTACAGAGTCATTGGATAAGAAGGGAAGGAAGAAAAAGCAGAGGTGACTGGATAATCAAAGAGTAAAAAGGTTCAGAGGCATTCAAAGGAAATAGAACCTCAGGGCTATATCACGTGATCGGAGAAATAACTTAGATATTTGTGCAAAGAAATACAAGCACCAGCAATGATAAAGGATGTCTGAAGAAAAGTAAGAGACAGAAAAAGTATTTTGAAGCGTTTAAAAGACACAGAATATCCTTTGGCACATTAGGGGACATACAAAGCCACCCAGCATTACCAAGGGAGAACAGGTGCCAGATTTCTTAGAAGAAGTAAAGATTCTAGTAGAAAATTTGAGAAAGCAAGAGATCCTGGGAAACTACAAAGCTTGATCAACTCAGTAGCTCTCCAAGAAGATTTAAAAACAAGGGCTGAGATAGGAATGAATGCAGAAGCTACAGCAGAGTTAGCTTATTAAATGTGAGAGGAAGACTATTTACTAAGACATTTCAAGAATAAATTCAGATATCTGTGAGAGTAGAGCAGACCAGGTTTAGATCAACACAACTGCTCAGCTGTTTGTGGTAAAACAGATCCTGAGGAAGTTCACAGAACAGAAATAAATACATTACTAAAATTTTATAGGCTTTAAATAGGCTTTTAATAGTACATGAAAGAAGGCAAGTTTTCAAAATGTATATTATTCTGAGAAATAGATCAGGCTGGTAGATTGCGTCTCCAGTAAGCTGAGGAGTGCAGTGAGTAGACGAGGTTGACTGTAGCAGGATGTTCAGGGTGACTGTAGCATTCTGTCATGAGATATATTCATTTTACTGCTAGAAGAAATCCTAGTTTTATCTTTCAGACATGAAATAGAAATCATGCTATATAAGGGAGTAGGAAGGAACTGTAGATTTACTGATGACATTGAAATCATAGTCCTGAGGAGGCTCATCTATCAAGATTAATTTATGATGGAGACTGAGAAAGCAGAAAATATGGAGTGAAGATTATTAGGAAAAATTTAAAAAATTAGACAGTTGGAAGATAAGAGGAGAAAAACAATATAAAAATTAAGAGACCAAGGACTACAACAGACAGGAAAAAACCACATTGTGCTTTAAAAGATTATGTATTACTGAAGTGATATAAGAGGAGTCTAGTTACTGCTGAATTTGTAAAAATTGACAAGATTTGAAAGAAAAAATGGGTTTTTTTAAAAAGTAAAAATAACCAGAATAAAAGTTATGATTGTGTCATATAGGGCTACTGTTTTACAGGTTGGAATACACAAAGCAAGACAACAAACAAAAGATAGTGACTCTACAGATGAGTTCCCTGAGGGGAATACTGCAGAAAACAAAAGTGAAGTGATAATGAAACGGTTAGAACAAGAAATAATAACTTTACAGATGATCTAAGGCAGTTAACTGTGGTGGCTTAGGTTTGTGTTAATTGTAGTCCCCTAACAAATGTCGGACTTGATGAAACAAGGTTCAAGCAATGAAACACAGATGATAAATGACAAGCTGGGTAGATTAATTAGAAAACAATATAAAAGAAAAAGAGTTTTTAAATGATCTGTAAGGGACAGGGGGAAAAGCCTGTTAAGAGTATTAGATTGAAAGAGAGAAATTATACACATATAAAATACAGGTCATGAGATAATACATAGCAACAAACCTGGGGGGAAAAAACACATTCCAGTGCTGTACTTGCACAAATAAATTCTTTTTTTTGTGGCTTCTATTTTAATGCAAAGACTTTCAAATACTTTTGCAAGTAGAAACCCCTCTTCAGTAGAAGGTTGCCACCACTCAGTACACTTTTTAGCCTGAGCAGTAGAAATGTGCTTGAACCTATTTATAGCTGAATAGAAGAATTGAATCTGCATCTTCCACAACCTAGAAAAGTATTGTCATCACAGGCCAGGTGTGTAGCTGGGCACCACCTTTGCTCTTCTGGGAGGGTGGCTGAAGGAAGGATTGAACCCCATCTTACACCTCAGACGGTGGTTGCCATAGGGACAGCTGTGCCTGCAGACAAGAAAGGGGCAGGATTTCAGGCCTCCTCTTACTCTCAGCCTTTGTCCTCTGGTTCTAGGCAACTCTGTCCTGTGGGCCACCTAGCTGGACTGCTTCCTGAAACACCTACTACTCATTTTTTCTACAGGAAGCCCAAACACTCATCTCTACTCTACATGTTATGTGTCCAAACCAGGCAGTGCAGGAGTTAACTTTTGAGTATCTCTTCATTGGCTCTACTTTAGTGAGAATGATTGCATACAAAGATGGGACTTCTCTCTCATCTAAGTTTAAGTTGTTGTCTTGGTGTGAGCTGGTGTTTAAACCCCCATAGTCAATGGCAATCTAGTTGATACACAGGTCTGGAGGGCTTTTTAGATAGTTGAACATCCAATGTTTTCTTTGGGGTAAATTGAAAAGCTTCTATTTTTTATATAGGTGTTTGTACATCAAGCTTACATTTAGGACATGGTGTTTGAGTTCATTTCTGGAAGCTAAACCTCACCTCAAATGTCAGGGCAGTCACTTGCAACCTACTTCCATTGCTCACAAATAGGTACTTAATGCAGTACCTGATGACAATATCTGAGATAACCTGTTATGATGGTGCTTTGTACCTGTGGGAGATCTGTGCCATTTGCAGTACCTCTGGAGGGCAGACAGCAGCATCTGAAATGTCCTAGCCACCAGCAGGTGGGCAATTGAATCAAGCCTTCAAGATATATTACATTTATCATATGCAGTATAAATGAATAATAGTCTGGAGAGCAGTTTGAGCTTAAGTAACATTTCAGTGGTTTTGAAGAGAGTACAGAAAAATAAAAATAATTTCAAAATAGCCTAATAGTTGAAATCACTTCATGTAATACCTTCCATCACATTTTCTCTATTATTTACTCTCTAGAGTGTTTTTTACTCTAACCAGTTTGGGATAGAGTAAATAATATATATATTCCTTCTAATATTCTTAAAAAATAAAGCAATAAAATGTCCTTCATAGAACATGTGCCCTTCAGTTGACAATGTTGCTTACACTTTAGTGAAAACATGACACTTTCTGACATTTGTAGAAATATCAATTACCCATGGTCAAACCAAAAAACTCAACAAATAGAAAGCCATGACATATTTTAAATATGTTCAAAACATGGTTAAAATTGGTTCAGCAAATACAGTTAGTGAAGTGAATAGCTGTTAAAGAAATAGACCCGGTCAAAATATCCATCACCTGTGAACTGAACCAAAGCATAAGCCCTGTGCTAGACCCGTGCTGAACAAGTACAGTAGCTATTAACTCCTTTTCACCAACTTCAGCTTCACTTGTCTTTCATGTCTCTCTCCAGTTCTTTGCCTACTGAAGTCAAAGGCAAATTTTATAGCAAGCAAACTTTAAAGCTCAGCTATTGTGTAAATTGTTACCATGTACTTGTATTTTCTGTTATTGTCAGCACAGAAAAAAAAAAAAAAAAAATATGGCCCTGTTTAAATTAGTGGCATTTTTTCTGGCAATTCCTTTCAGGAGTTTTGGGGGAGTGTAAATTGATGATAAAGAAACAAAACCTTTAAAATTCTAGGATTATCTTACGTAATAATAGGTCAACAAAAAAACTGAGGAGACATCAGAGGTTGGAACTGGAAAATATGTTTAAAATTTTTGCAAGGACTAAACCCTGTATAATGTTTAATTGTGGGAAATCACCTCTGTTACTCAGCATTTATAAATTCAGTAAGTACAATTAGCTCCCTAACCTTAAACTATTTCTTTAAATCTGAGTAATGATTGTAAATGTTAATTGATCTTCTAATCAATGATATTAGAATGAGCACTGGAATTGTTACAAACAGAAACAAATGAAAAGGTGAAGTAACTTCACTAAAAGACATGACCAAAGATACAAAATATGCCTTCCGGCAACATTTGAACATTTAGATGGTTCCAAAAGCAACAAAGATGAAAATCACATCAAAAATGTTCAAGAACATTTTGTGGGTTTTTTTTTTTTTTTGCATATTAACTCATCCAAATCATTTTTATGTTTATGCCATTGCAGAGCAGGGACACTGCAGTAGTTTTGGGAATAACCCAAAAAGCTGTTCCTTTTTCTATATTCCCTGTTAATTGTCTTATAAAGTAAAAATAAACTCTTAAATTGAAGGCTGCAATGTTAATACACAATACTAAGTTCCAGTCATGTTCACAGTGAAGAAATAGGAAATAAAATGTCACTATCCGCTGTTTCATAATTCTTCATGCTCATTTGTTGTTTGTTGTTGTTGTTAGCAAGGGTTTCTTTTGAATTTTGTGTGCATGGAAGGCAGTCAGTCGTCGTGATCTTAGCCTACCTTTGATTTATGAACCAGCACTGTTTTTAATGGAACTGCTTTGTCAGTTCAAAAGTTTAGGCACTGAAGAGTCAGACTTTGGAGATGAACAGTGGAAAAAGTCTTATTTCCCACACGGCAAGAAAATTGACTAACAATAGGCTAAACGGAACTTGTGCAGAAAACCAATACAAGTATGTCTCCTTGTAACCAATTCCCCCTCTTGCATCACTTCATATGGGATCACGTACATGAACAAAAATTTTGGATACTAAGCTGCAACTTTTGAGTGTTAGCAATGTAGTATTTTCTTTACAAAGTCCTTGTTTTTCTATGTGTTGTACATTGCTTCAAAATATTTCTTTTAGGCCAACAACGAAAGGGTTATCCACTCTCAGTCAGGAAAAAGGGAGGTATAACTCATCAACAGTGTCACTCAGACAAAGGGATGACACTACATAAATGTATGTACCAGTAAAAGCAATTAAATTTACTCATGACTGTGTACTATAACACCCTAGAGCTACATGTCACTTCTCATGCCCTTGGGCAGTGGAAGTTTCCAGAAGAAATACACACTTGGTAAGATGTCAGTCTCATAAAGAGATTTTGAAATATTTAAAGACTCTGACTGATTTTCATCTGTTTGGTTTTCCCAGTGGTTTGGTCTCCCTTGTGCAGACAGAGAGCTGAGCAAAATATGCCAGTGGTATCCAGGCTTCGGCTTCCCCTCAGATCAGCTGGTAGCTCGCCTTTTTGTTAACCGGGCATCCCAGATTTCCATGTCTTTTCAGGATATTTTTTATTAATGTTTTCCTTTTGGGACCCTTATGTTGGGAGTCTTTTCATCCGGGTGTGGGTTTGTCTATCTAATCTGTCTCTGAGATCTGCTTTTCTTTGTTATATGGGCTAGTTACTACAGCATTGCAGTGATCCAGCCATGACTGACAGTTATCCTCACTTTGCCCCCAAGAGGAGGGGAGGGAAGTACAAGAAGCCAGCTCAGCCCTGCCATGCCCATGTCAGATTCCAGAGAGCTTCTGAAACCATGCTATGCACTGCGCAGCCGGGTGACAGCCTCAGAAAGGCTATATTTAATCCCATCATATCACAGCAAAATACGGCAGATGTCTGAATAGTGAATAGATTTCTTGAACTTTTCATTACCATTTTGAAAGGTGTCTCCAAGGGGAAAAAGAGTGGCTTTCCATTAATAAATAAATCCTAGGTGTCCATTTTAATTGCTACCTTCTTGTTTTTTACTGGGGCCTGTCAGGTTTGATCTTACTTTATTTTACTGAGCATGCAGAAGAAATGAAAAAGGATGTTTAGTATGGAAGCACTAGGAGTCCAAGGTGTTGAGTTCTGCTCTACTCATATATGCAGCTGTTACTAGGAAGTGTGGTACTTATTAGTTCACTTACAACCATTTATGCTTATCTAATGTTTTATCTCTAGGGTCCAGTTCTGCTTCCAAAGAAATTCTGAAAACATTAATCCTTGTCTGTCAGTGTGTTTGCTGTGAATTTACTAGGAAGCAATGAGAGCAAACACGACAGGAAATTCAATTCAATACAAGAAGACAAATATAGAATATAATGACTTTCATTGCATAATGTACATTCAAGGGAGTCGTGTTCATGTATATACTCATAAATGGTGATTATACACATGTACATATGTGTGTCCATACAAATATGTATGTGTGCATGTGTGGGTATTTTGTTAGTAACAGCATGAACATGAGTTTTGATGGTGCCAGAAGAAGGTGCCAGAATGTGGCACAGATAAATTGTACATAAATGTGTCACACACATTTCCAGCAGGATATGGCATGGTGTTTGAAGTTATTTCATTACAAAACTTGTCCAGCATAAAGATATTAAAATTCATGTATGTACAGTACATTTGTGCATATATATATATGTATGCATATGTTCAAAGAATATGTATCCTCTCATTTGGTGTTGGAATTAATTATTACTGAAACCAAGTAAGTTATGTGGTGTTAACTAATCTTAATAAAAACAGATTCCTTCATTTTCTTGTTTGTGATGTTATCATTCCAGTCATCTCTCCAGGCAGAAGACAAGAAAAAATAATATGAAATAAAACATCTAAACCTGTCTATCTGTGGCTCTGCTGCTTACACAATCTCTTGGTAGGTGCAAATGCTACAGTTTGGTGGGTTTTACACCTACTTGGTGGCAGTGGTGTGGTCCAGAGGAATCAGACCCTTTACTGCTCTCATTTTCCTACTGTTTTTGTTCAATTTTCTTTTTCATATTATGGTCAAGTACAATCTAGGTTTTTAGTAGGAAAGTGAAATAATTCTAAGGAGTTATTTCAAGCCTTGCGATGAGGAAAACAAAAATATTTCTTGATACAGAATAATGTAACAGTTCAACTCTTCAAACAAAAGAATGGTAAATGAAAAGAAGGAGAGAGAGACAGCTAATATTTCAGTCTGTTCTGTGAAATGGGTGAGATCAAGGAATTGTCTTTTTACCTAATTTCTTCATAGAGAATAGTGCAACTATTTCCATGATGTTCTGGAGACTAGATTTTAAGACTGGGGACAGACATCTTTTGGCTGTAGCTCTTGCCTTATCCACCTCTGAGCTGCTGCTGTGATTTCTCCTCTAACCCTTTTCAGCCAGAATAAATCAGGTGACTGCTAACAGCTTAAATAATAGGCAAAACCCCCTAACGTAAAGGCCTTTTGTTGGAGACCTTTTGTCAGAGACCTTTTGTTCCTATGCAAAAAGAGCGAGTGACAATGGCATACCTCCTGCACCCCACCAGCACAGAGAATGAAGCTCCCCGTTTCTTTCACTGCCTGTCCAGTAAGCTTGTTTGCTTTTAAAGTAAGGCATAAAGGCACCTCCTCTTGTACAAGGCTTTTGACAAAACCAGAGGGTGACCTTAAACTGGAGGATTTTACGTCTTCAGTAACTCTTTTATTAGAATTTCTTTACCTATTGTGAGCTCCTCAGATGGTTTCTTAGTGACTAAGGTGAGACAGCTCCAAATGTTTTCATATAAATTAATATTTCCTGAATTGCAGTATGAGATTTTCCTAAATTTACACTAGAAAGGAGAACCTTAGAAATCAGGCATTTGAATTATCTATTTTGCTGGATGTTGCAATTCAACTTAATCCCACAACATTAAGTTTTAAGATCCATGTTGTTATTTAAAAAGACATTTTTCCTACCTTAGCTGCATGAGCATAGCAACAGTTGGTGCTTGAGCAAAATGACATCCCATTTGCATGTTAAACCAAAATTCTGAAAGCATTAATCCTTTTATTTTATTAAATGTCCATTAAATTGGAGTGTTTGATGTACAGTTGCTGAAAAAGAGCAATGGCTAAGACGCATTGTAGGTAATTCTTTTTTTGTGTAGATAGTCAAAACAAAAAAAAAACCCACAAAGCAAAACAAACTGTAAAGCTCTACAAAACCCTAAAACCCAAGCAGATTCTGAATAAAGGGTTTCACTGATTATTTTATTATTTCACACACAAACTTGTAAGAACATGTGTTTTCGTAGTAACTTACTATGTTTTGAGTCCTATAAAATGACTTCAAACTAACTGCAGTAGTTGTCCCTGCAGTAGTTGTCCCGTGTGAGTCAGAAGGATTTTCTGAGGCATGCATATTGCTCTTTCATTTCATAACAAAAGCAGGCTGCTGCAGAAAAAGGTTCATTTTCTATTTTCGAAAGGTCTGATGCTCTGCCTCCACAATTGCTGTGATCTGAAATTCAGTATAAAATGAAGAAAAGATCTCTTTTTAATTATTACTCTCACAGAAATGAGAAAGGTCATTGGTCTGATCACTGAGACAAATTTGTCTCTCCTAGCATTTTTCATAATGAAGAGACATTAGATTAATGTTCACTTAAATAACATGATTAATGGTATGATCAGAAAGTAGCTCATGTTGGAACACAATGAGTGTAAACCATCTAATCAAACAAAATGATTGGGTTTTTAAATTGTTTATAGCAGTATAAGGTCATATGAAGTCCCTTCTAGTAACTCATCTTTCTCTTCCTCTATTTTAGTTCTCCCTTTCTGTCTCTAGAATGATCATTAGTTATAATTAAATGAAAGCAAAGCAGTTAGCTTGACAAGCTCAGGATTTGGGAATTATTATAGTCATTAAAGGACCTTCTGATAACCATATTAAACTTCATCATCCACATACCATCAGGCTTCTCTATGTCATACACAAAGCAAAGTACATCAAGTACAGCAGTGTCCCGAGAGAGCTGCGCAAATGTATCACCTGATTTATCTTCGCTGAAGTGAGTGGAGATAAACTCCAGATTAATTTGGCCTTGTGACTTCCCAAGATTAAGAAAGTTAAGAATGAAACCAAACTGCCTGACTTAGAGACGTTCTTATAGTTCTTGCCATTATTAGCGTGTGGTAGCATCGTATGAGATCCTCAAATGCACCCTTAGATTGGATTCATTGTTCAGCCTCATGTTCTGCTTGGAGTTCCTGAGCAAAAAGTGAACAGAAATATAATTACAAGAGCCTGTTGCTGTTTTAATGCCACCCAAGTCCCTGGACTTAACTCCTATTTCTCATACCATTTTAGAAAGTCACATCTTAGCCAGAATGAAACATAAATAGCTTTCTGAAAATTAAATAAACATATTCTTGAATCCATATTCATATGTGGATGATTACATTTGTAATAACATTTCAGAATTTTTTCTCTTAAGATTTATCCAACAAAAAGGAACTATGGCTGAGGCACAAGAAGTAAGTGACCTACGCAGGAACAGCATCTTAACCTTACAAACATGTGGAGAGAGAAAAATTGCCCTTCCTAGTACAGCTCTGAACCCCTGACACAGAACGGCATAATGCACTATTTTAGCAGATCAGTCACACAGCGCGGTGTAACTTCACACAGAGCACAGTGGTAGGCGTCAGAATTTGCTTACCTGCGAGCCACTCGTGGCAGCGGTCAAAGGTTACCAGCAAGCTGATTAAAAATGTGCCTGCTAGACATCTTTCAATATGTCACAACATGTCATTTTGTGCTATGCATTTCAGAATGAAGTAGCTTGCTCCTTTTAAGACATTGTCATTTGCTCTGTCAGTTTGCTTTAGATTGGAAAAGTACCAGACTCCTTTTGATAGCAGCTACCCAAAATATAGCAATTCTGGAAGTACAGAAAAAAAATCCCTATTTTTTGTCTACAGCTAGAGAATGAAGGATAGTTATTCTGTGAGACTAAAAAACACTTCTCCCCTTTTAAAAATTTGTTTAATCAAATGTAAGTAAAAGTGAAGAGCAAACATAAATGATACAATGTTTTCTTTCTCCTACTACACAGTAGCATACTGCACGATTTCTAAGTACATAATAGAAGGAAAATAAGAGAAAGTGATTGTGGCTGTTCAGTCTCAGCTGGAGGTTCAGGCTGGATTTTATGTCACTTGTTGATTTTATATAAAGCATTTCTTCTAGATTTACTTTATGAGTGTGAATTTTGCAGTGTTATGGAGAAAGTTCTGATTTTTATGAATTGGATTTCAGTCCCATCACTTTTACTCTCAAAAGACTTTTTTTTCTTGCAATATAGAATATTATTTTTTGCCTTTCTTGGATCTCCTTTTTCAAAGATCTGATGTTAGGAAAGCTTTCTAGATAGCATTAAGGATCAAGGTCTCCTTCTAGAAGTAGTTATGCCGTATCATGAATGTGCCATGCTATAGTTGGGTAAAAGAATTCCCATCAAATTCAGTAGGACCTGAAGCCCTCAAAAAGAGATTTAAGCTGTTGAAGCCTACAGAAAGGACTTTAAACAAAATGAATGCTTCCCCTCCACAGAGAAATAGGAGGGAGACATCCAGAGACTCATTAACCCACTAACTGAGGCCTGACATGAAGATTTATATCCAGGTGTGGTAATTCACTCTCTTTATACTATGCTGGCAAGCAGAAGTTTTCAGGGCTGGGTTTCTGGTTTGTTTGTTTGTTTGTTTTTTAATGGCTTGGACTCCTAAGTTTTCACACATGCAATAGCTGTACATGCCTGCATTAGAAGAACATTGAAAGATGCCTGCATAAATCACGTATTGGGGATACTTACAAGGAGGCACTTACAGCCAGAACTACAAAGGGACTTAGGTACTCACTGTTTGACTTTCAAAATCCAGCTCAGATACCATCTAACCTTCAGAGTAAATGTTTCCTTTTTCACAGAGGAGGTGTTTTGGATGAAGTTGTTAGAGCCAACAGCTTTGATGTAACCATTCATTCCAAATACAAATGAGCACAATGGAATTATTCCTGTAATGGGGTGCAATTCACCAGTACAATTTAGCCAGAAATTAGTTTTGTGTCATTGACATCGGTGTGAAACAGCAGATGACTAATGAAACAAATGACACAAAACTAATGAAAGAGCATGGTAAATTAATATGCAGCCCTTTCTATTTCTATAAGCAGCTAAAAAATGTCTCTAATGGCTTTCGTTTGTGATTATCTACAGCCAGTATTTTTGAGAGAATCATTGATCATATTCAAGGGACTAAGAACTGAACCCCACTACTGCCTACAAAAGTCTGCTGTGCCTCCTACCACTTTAACAAATTGAACATGCCAGCTGCCAATTATGCTAATTTTTAGTGGTGATCTACTGTGCTGTTTATTACTGAACTGTCCAATTTCTTTTTATTAATATTCTCACTTCATTTTAGAATGGTAATATTTTCATGTTCTTTATCTTTGGCCTTATTTATTTCACATGAAACACATTAAAATTAAACCCTGTAATTTTTTTTTTCTCTTTTTTTCCCTGGCATATAATGGATTTGAGATATTATTCAATGAAACACCAGTATGATCTTTCTTTCCCCATATTACTCTTGCATTCAAAGGGGTTGGAGGGATAAAGTGGCCTGCACAGGGAGTTTTGTTGCACTCAACCTGACAGTAAATTACTGAACTCACATAACAGTGTCAGTAACACAAGACATAAGACTAAAAAATCTTCATAGAGTATGATTTTTACCACCATTTGACAATAGAATTATCTGGTAATGTAGCATCTCTTCATGTGTTATCCCGTATTTTTCAGGCAGCTTTTCCACATTTCCTTGGAAACCTTAGTAGATGTCCTTGGAATCCTAGAATTTAGAGTGTATTAAAATGTCTGACTTGCACTGAATAAATTTCACCAAAACATTTGTGACCTTGAAATGATGAGCTTTGTGAAAGCTTTCTTATGCTGAATTTATACCAGAAATGTTAATGGGAAATGGAGAAACAAAGAGAAATTAATCATAAAGGAAACCATTTATTTTCAGAGATTTGCAACAAGTACTTTTACATAGTCCTCATTCTTAGGGGGAAGGATGATTTCTCCTAGAAAGCCCATCTGGAAACTTCTGTCTGTTTTTCCTTGAATATTGCATGAATTATTGCATTTTCTGCCTTTCTTGTGGTATTTCAGTATTTCCAAATCCAGCCTGTGCCAAAAGAATTACAGAGTGTTGCAAAATCAAAACAGTAAGTCAGTTGTATTCTTTTTGAACATTAAAATAATAAGGTCTGGGTCTTGGTCAAAGGTTTTAGTGGAAGAATTCAAGAGATTTTCTTCTTTCAGTTAAAATGGCTAAAATTTACTGAGATACAATCCTGATATAAACCTGAAAATAATAATTATTTCAGTTCTCTCTTGCCTCTATTTGCAGTACTGACAGATCCACCAAATGTGCCATTATCATCTCAATGGACTCTGCTACTTTTTCATAAATCCGTCTTTGTTTCAGAGTTGTTACTGCTAATCCAGACACTCAGTAATCTAGTTCATGAGATATCTTTAGTAAGATTAGCAATGTTTAATACTTGGAGGAATGACTTTACTGTGAAATGCTGACATCCGCCAACATAATCCAGACAGCCTCATAATGATGTGTAGAGCAGTTAATAGTCAAATGTTGCAAACAAAATTTAGACGATATTATATAGCAGTTTCTAAGTGACACAAGAACAATATCCTTGGAATGAGTTTAAATCTTAGTTAAAGAATGTTTTATGTAAATACCCAGGTGAAAATTTCCAAGGTTTGCAGAAAATAATATTCAACAAATTAACTAAGCTTAATTAAAACACTCTGGACCAGAAGTATTTACATGAGTTAAGTTGTTGTGGTTTAACCCCAGATGGCAACCAAGCCCCACACAGCTGCTCGCTCACTCCCCCCCCCCGGTGGGATCGGGGAGAGAATCAGAAGGGTAAAAGTGAGAAAACTCGTGGGCTAAAACTCGTGAGATAAAGACAGTTTAATAGGGAAAGCAAAAGCACCACACGCAGCAAAGCAAAACAAGGAATTCATTCACTCTTTCCCATCAGCAGGCAGGTGTTCAGCCATCTCCAGGAAAGCAGGGCTTCATCACGCGTAACAGTGACTTGGGAAGACAAACACCATCACTCCCAATGTCCCCCCGCTTCTGTCTTCTTTGCCCAGCCTTATATACTGAGCATGACATCATATGGTATGGAATACCCCATTGGCCAGCTGGGCCAGCTGTCCTGGCCATGCTCCCTCCCAGCCCCCCATGCACCTGGTAGGGCACAGGAAGATGAAAAGTCCTTGACTAATGTAAACATTACTTAACAACAACTAAAACATCAGCGTGTTATCAACATTATTCTCATACGACATCCAAAACACAGTACTATACCAGTTAATAGGAAGAAAATCAACTCCATCCCAGCTGAAACCAGGACATAAGTATAACACGGTAACATCTCATTGATGCAGGTACCACAAAGCAAAACAATTCATGACATAATTGAGAGCAGTGATTTTTCAGATTTTTTTTCCATTTCTTTGAAAACCTTTTTCTATATTCCTTCTTGCCTTGAGTAATAAGGGTACCCAGAAAACAAACACTGATTCTACCCATGTTTCCTCAGTGTGTAACCCAGCTTGTACAAACAATTTAATTTATTTCAATTTATGTCAGTGCAAGGGCTGGTCTATGTATACAAGTAAGATCTCACAGACAAGTGAGAGTAATAAAGATCTGAACATAGTAAGACCTGCTTGTGAGGCTCATTTTTGGACAAAAATCCCATGGAAAAGGGTGGCAGGATGAGCCAAAAAGCACAAGGAGCTGTAATACATGTTGAACTGTTATCAGCAGTAAACACTCAGTTCCCTTTAGCTGACCATGAACAGATGAGAGCAAAGAATAGCGATCCACTGTCTGAGAAGAAACAGAAACCAACATCCACCAGAGTGCACTCCGACTTCTGTGCTTCCCTGAAGTACCAAGGAACAGGAATGTAACCCCATGGCTTCTAATTTTGCACTCTTACTGAAGGTATTATGATAATGGTGAAAAATGGTTTATTACCTGAAGATCCCTATAAGCTGCTTTGTGAAAGAGGGATCGAGAAGATATTCAAGGGAAAACATTCACTTTATTTTTGACATTATTTGCATCTTAAGGCTTTGTTCTCTTCCAGGCATCTGTAATTTCACATTTCTTAATGATTTTTCAAAATGTGGGTGCTTCAATATTTTGGCTGGTCTGTGCTTTCTTTTCTGTTCTGTTTGTCTCTAAAGGACAGAACTGTCCCAAGCAGAAATAGCAAAGCTGTCTCTGAAATTGAAAGCTAACTACTCATCTCGGCACAGCGCTCCTTACAAGTTAATTCATATTCAGGTATGGAACTTGTTTATGCATTTGTAAATTTGTGGTTCCTTTTGTACTGAAATAATAATAAAATAAATCAAGCCTGGGATTTTTATGCAGTGTTCTATCTCTGATTACAAATGAAGTTATTCTGTGCCCTCTGCTACCCCTCAAACTAGCAGTAAATCTGTATAATTTTCAGAAATTAACTGTAATTTCTCAGAAACCATACAATTAGAGCCCTACTTTTGAAGATATACATAATGATACAGACTTCCAATCACATGATTAGCGATATTAGTGATAGTGATGCTTAAGATCCTATCATCTTCAAAGTTAGATTAAGGACAGAGATATTTAGACACCCGCTTGTTTAAGGGTGTCCAGTGAATCTTTCTTAAAAGGGTTGAAGCACATTATATGAGGAAGTCACCTGAATCCCATTCAAGAGGATTTAGGGCAGACCTTACAAATGATTGCAGAAGGATGTAGCTTCTATAATGTTCAGCCTAAATTTTAGATGTCTACAACCATTAATAATTCCTACCTGAAACCTACAATTCCTATTTTTGTCCTGAGTTCAAAACACATTGTATTTTTATAAAACTGTAAACAATAGCTAGGGAATATCTAGGCTGATGTTCATAAAAGCTGATATAAAGAGAACTGGAATGACTAAACTAGAAAAGAGAGATATCGTCCAATGCTTTAGTTTTGAATGTGTGCACCAAAAATAGCAATTCTACTTGAACATATATTGTCCTGTCCTGAAACTTACAGGATGAGCTTGAGTATTATTCTAAAACATATTTCAGGAAAAGCAGTATCTAATCAGAATATTGCTTGGATTCCTTTCTGCTGTCACTTATAAACTCTCCAAAATTTTTCTTCTTTTTTTTTTTAATATCAGGTACAATGACAGTGATAACAGATCCCGGGCTCTGAAAAGTTTACATAAACATATACACTTACCCATAGAAAGCTTCCCATCATATTTCAATAGAAATTGGACCAAATATCACATTCTTGGATAATTGCATAATTTGTGTGAAGGGGAGCAATAAAACCTATCACTAAATGCTAGTTTTATTGTAGATGTATAGGGGCTGAATAAACATTTCACTGGGAATTTTTTTGTTCATTTGCTTGTTTGTTTGTTTTCTGAAGGGAAGTAGTTCAAGCCTGAGCAGATCAACACATTCCTAATCAAAACCAAGCCTCTACCTTAGGGGAGTGTACTCAGAATGATTATGGTTTATGGATGGATACTCTCCACTCAATAAAGAGTAGATGGAAGAAAGATAGGTTGAAAAAAAAAAACCTAAACCAATAACAAGAAAATCACATACTTCAAGTTGACTACCAAAAGTCATTCTGTGTGACTTGAATGTATCTAAGAATGGGATGGAAAAGTAAAAATCATGAAAGCTATCATTAATATTTTTGTCTATCAGAAAACTAAAAATTTTAGATAACGCTCAAGAGCAGACAAGACAGAGCTCAGATAAACCTTTAAAAAGCCAGTCTGCAGCTGCCCTTCCCCCAGGAACCAAACTGAATATCATGAGAAATGCCTTCCAAATATAATACTGAATCTCACCTGGAAGGATGCCATGTATATACTCTGGCATATTTAAGGGCGAAACACATTTCAAAAGGAGATGCTCAGTGCAATCAGAAAAGGGGAGGTTCTGGCAAAGCAATTTACTACAAATGGATATGTTGGAAAAGAGGCTATATCAGGAGCTCACAGAGGGGACGTAATATTGGTGCCTGATATTTAGCAAGCAGAACAAGTTACTGGCAAGTCAGGAGTTTTGGGTACTATTCCACTATTACTGAGTGGCTAGGCTAACACTCAGGTTGAACTTGTTTTGTGTAACCATTTCTCTAAGGTGCTTAACTTTCTGCCAAGGCGAGCTTCAGATAACTTAAATCTAACTTTCACAAGGGAACATGTGCATATTCTTTGTCTTTTGATCAGGGCTTTCAGTACTTCTGGACAAAGAAATCCAGAAGTTCCCTCCCACCTTTGAAAAAAAGACATAAACAGCATTTTCATACCTGAGAGGCTGATGAAGGACTTCCCTAATGCTGTAGGGCATTTTAAAATGCCTAACTGAATGGTAGCACATAAGGGCTGAGTACAGTTAAAGTCAGTGCAAACATCCCTCATGTTGATGTAACAACTGATAAAGATTAAAACAGTGGTCAATAACAGCAGTTTCAGTGTGATAAGATGGGGCTTTTTTCCTGATGTAAAATTGACTCATCTTGTACTTTGCCACAATAGCTGTTTCCTGGCAGGAGTACAGATAGCAAAGGTATTTCATGTGCTCTGTCCCAGAGACAATTCCTTCTGGAAGGAAATCATCATTCGCTATCCAGTTCCCAGCCGGACTCGTCAGCCGTAACACACAGCAATTAGGTCATCTGAAATACCACGAGAAACGACGACACTCTAAGAAACTTGTCATTTCCACATGGAAACTAGTCAGCCTTGGAGCACTCTTTTGGGAACTGCCATTTCGGAGTCTGTGCCTCACACTGGAAGTTTACCTGCTCTGAATTCCCCTGGAAAAAAAAGCATTCAAGTCCTATAGAGCAGGATGACAATTCAGTGACAACATATGGCAGTATTATTTAATAGTGACATTTTCCAGGTACAGATACACTTTCCCTAACTTCATTGATTTCAGTAGTTGTGCTACATGCAGACGAGGACAAAAATCAGTACTGGAGTGAACATCATTGTATAAAATGCCTAACACAATGTATACAGATCTCAGTGAGAGAAGAAATCACGCATTCTTATTCTAGTACCACACCATTACATGCAAATGTATTTTCTGTTACCAGAGCAGATGCCATTTTGCATTTTAGTTCAGAAGCAGAATACAGCTAAGGGAATCACTGTATTCCCACTTTCTAACAGAAATTTCAGATTTGTTCTGTCTTATCTCATTGTTTTTTCTTATTCTGAAATAAGCAGCATTGCTGTTCATGCAAGAGATGCATACTGTTCAGAGAGAGTATGGTAGTCAAAATGTAGTCACTGAATACTGGCAGAGGGTGTAACAGAGTCTTAATGGTACTAGGAGAACTCTGTGGAAGAGACATAGCTGCCTCTATATATGCATATGTAGGTAATGTAAGGTGATGTAACCAATGCTGGCTGACAGGCTATGTTCACAGTGTTCACAATTTAGTAGATTACATAAAATTATTGTTACACTACAAATACTTTCCTGAGTTCTTTTTGAGCTTTTAACACTGTAATCTGTTATTCAAACTAAAAGCGTCACTTGATAATTCTAATGAGGCTAAAAAATTGAGATTATTAGGGGAAAAAAACCCCAAACAAACCCAATGACACTAAATGGCATAGTTCCTAAGTAATTTAATGTTTTGCTAAACTTTCCATGTATATTTTCTCTTTGTACAATGGTAATTTCCTTTTTTTCTTTTAAGTAGCAAATGTTCCCTTGAAATAATATGTGTTTTGTCATTGTCTTGTCTGCATCTTGTTGACTTAATTCTTTTTGTCTTATGGCATTTATGTGTAGAAAGTACACACTGGCCTTTGTTACCGATCAATCTTTTCATGTATAAACTAGGGAATATATTATTCATATTACTGCCCGAAATTCTACAGTGTGATTTTATGTATTTTGTGCTTAACTCCAAAATCCTAAATACATTAAGATCTGGCAAAGTCCACAAATGTTACCCAAATCCATGCTGCTCTAAGGATGGGTTAAGGTTCCTTGCACCTCCTGGGATAACATGTGAAGTCCTTCTGCTTTAAAGCATCAATAGGAATGCAATCAAATTAACGGCATGAATAATAATGTGGCCTTTGTTAGTTTTTTGTATCAGAAATAGAAGAATTTGTATTTCAGTAATTAATCTTAAATGAAAATGAATTTTTAATTAGTAATATAAGAAAGAAAAAAGGAAAAAAAAATCCCTATATCACCAAGAAAGAGTTCACATTTATGACATTACACTAGGAGAAAAATAGCCCATTTTTATAGAATTCCTGGCTTTTGAATGTGTTTGAATTAGTGTAAATGTGACTGTGGCACATAACTTTGGTGAAATACAGCATATTAGGAATGTCACAGCAAGGAGGAGGCTTGATGATATTTACAGTTAAACAAAACCAGCCATGTTTTTCACATACAGAAAACAAAAATTATTTTCAAGTTTTCTTTTGTTTCTTAAAAGCCTGCCAAATGTCAGAGGCTTTGGAACAAGTGCTGACAATTTCAACGATCTTTAAATGAAAGCCATTTAAGTGGCATGTAGGCAAGGCTGCTGCTTGTTCTGGTCTGTTTTATGAAAAGATGGGAAGGAGATCAGAAGTTGTGCAACAGATGAATGCTATATCCAAAGTTTTCACTTATCCTGAACATGAAGGGTTTACCTTTGGCCATGTCACAAGCCCTGTAGAACAAAACTACCTATAGAATTGTGACCCTTATGGGAAATCTGGAGATGAACTGTAATACCAAAATATATGCTTTAGATTCTGGCTACTTTTTTGCATCAAAAAGAAAGTCAATATTTAAGCAATTCTACAGATTTTCCCCATCTTGGTGAAAGGCTTTCCCCAGACTATGGTGAAAGAAAAAAGGGAAAGAGATTTTTTAGTCCACCTAATTTAATATATTTTCACAGTAGAGGGTCTGGTGTGCAATCAAAGGCAATTTTCTATTAGTCAATTTAGATTTCCCACCTTTGCAATATTTGAAGCATTTACAATCACAGCTCTGTTATTGGGCAGAGAAGCGTATCGATCTTGCTTTGATAATATGGAACTGAGCCACAGAGCAGCTCAGAACCAGATTTGCAAAGACATTGGGGTTCCCAAAATGCAGTGAAGAGCTTCAAGGTTTTGAAAAGGGTGTTTATACATAAATATCGTCAGGTCTCTGCTGCTTTGGACTCTTGATGCTTATATGCCTTTAACAATCCCATACTGTACCCGACAGTGCTTTTGCATTGCATTCATCACTTCAAAGATTCATGAAGCATGTGCATACAGTGGTATTTGGAACACTTTAGTTTCCGATGTAGATGTATTGTATATACTGTCAAAATTTAAGCATTATATAGTTTAGCTGCTTTTAAGAATTCAGTGTATCTCCTGCTCAGATATGTATAATTCCATTAACTGGTGTATTTATCGGGTTTTCCTGGTATTTCAATGCCATTTTTATGGAAGAACACTAAAAATTGTGCAGTTCTTGTAAAACTGTGTATAGTCCCAGGAGCAATGGATATACAAGGTTGGGATTTTTTGTTCTTTTTTCTAAGTGACTGCAAATGAAGATTTATCAAAAGCTGGTTGTTTTTACCAGAATTTTATGTAATCTATTTGTAATTTGGGAAATAAAATATTTTCTCACATCTCTAATAATAATTAGTTTGGCACTCAAGGTAATAAGACAAAATCATTTAGATAATTGGAAGTGGCTAAGTAACCAATTATTTGAAGATCTCTTTGTGGCTTAAGGAGAACAAATAAGAAAGTACTCCCAAAGTGAATATCGAATGCACAGCCTCTGCAAATGTTTCACATGCAGACAGTATTATGGATGCGTCACTTGCAGTCACTTGCAGTACGTTAAGTCATTTCACATCTGATGATGATGTGGTAAAACAGAGTGTGCTCCTGCAATGCCATGAGAAGAATGCAGAGCAAATATCTGAAACACCTCTGAATGTCCTTTCCGGATTTTGAGTCCTATTGTGACATTCTGCTGGATCCTGAATTGCACCACCCTCCAAAATTGTTAGGGGATGCAAGATTCCTCCAAATCCCCTGCTCCACTGGCCTCTACTGGCATAACAAAGGCAAAGTGTTATTTTTTCCACTATGTCTCTCTTCAGGTTGACTCAGTCTCACTGAATAAGGTATAAACAGGTAGAAAAACATGCAATGACCACTTACTGAATGCTGTTTGGTAAGGGAGTAATGGGGGTTGTTAACCACTTAAACTTCTTATCATGACTTGTAGGCTCAATGAAGCCCATAAATTGCACTTTTCTGAGAACATCCAGTCCTAAATTACACAAATAGTTAGTCTTATATGCTCTGCCAACAGTCGAGCACTCTGGTCAGTAAAATACTGGAATTCATTTTGTGTTGCTTGGCACTCTTCACAGTGATCTTCCTTTCTTTCTTCCTTGGCAAAGCTCTCTTCTTGGGGTGATTGACAATAACAGCAACAAAAAAAAAGCATTATAATCTTACTGCAAAGGTAGGTTTTAGCTTCCTGCCGCAGGGTAGTGTCAATTGTCAGCATCTTGTTTGGTTTGTTTAGCTGGCTTTTATTCTTCTCTGACATTTAGAGATTATGTGTTTTCCTTTTCCTCCTCCTCATTGCTGGAGCCATCTGTGGGCCTTTACACAGACACATCCATTAGGAATATTAGATAGACAAAGCTAATGTGCACTGGAGTAAAATGACAAACTCCTTTTCTTAATTAATGCCATCACTGCTGCTCAAGTGAGGATTGCAAGATTCTGAAGCATTTGTTCTCACATTTCCATGAGCATTTTTCTACTACATTTAGACTGTTCTTGAAGTTAAACAGTGGAGTGTCCTAGGATCTTTGTCCCCTGAAACCACATCTCCACTTATGCATTAAGCATTGGCTGGGACCAATCCTGGGTGCTGGACCTTAGCCATCTGCACTGTTTGACTGCAAGGAGCATCCCTACTGTGCCGTCAGTCTGCCCAATTAACGCTCTGCCAAACTATCCCCAGGCCTCCCTGCTCAGGACTTTGCATGGGCCACTCCAATAAACAGTTTGCATGAGATTCCTCAGTTCTGGAGACTCAGAGAACTCAGTAGTTCTGAACTGCATTTCATTCAGTTTATGTCCTGGGCTTTCTGTCTGTGCAAGCTGTGATGCAAGGGGAATTCAATCCAGCCACTGAAAACTGATCCCAGTATAAACTCAAGACTCAGCTGGCACAGATACCCAGAGCTGTGATCTGGGAATACTTCACAGCTACAGGTGATCTAGATGTGACTGAAAGGAGTATGAACATTGAACACATGGACCCCACACATCATACTGGCAACAAAACCAAAATGTTAAAAACACTTATGAGAATAGCAAAGATGGGAAAGTGGTTAATCTCTGCCCCGGTTCCACCTTTATATGGCAGTATCATCAGTATGAAGGAATGGAGTTGCCTACATCATCTGATTGCTGCATCTCATCATTATTATTAACTGCTACCATTTCCACCAGAGAAACTGAGAATATTTTTTCACATTCAATTTTTCCTGAACAATTTACTTACTCCTAGCTGCCACTTCCTTACCATTCCAGCCAAGCTAGGTCTTAAAATATTGCCCTTATATTTCAGGACTTTCCTTTCACCCTTTGTTTCTTGCATATGAAGTCTGCTTTCCTGATGCGTATTTTACCTTAAAAAAAAAAAAAAGTTTGGAATGTATGTATGATCAGTTCTCTTGATCAGCTATCAGGAAGGTAGGCAAGTTTTGTAACATTTTGACTTGTTTTTAGCTGTGTGCTCCAAGAGGATTTCTATGTTTACCCTAGTTCTAATTTCATTGATGATAGATTTTTTTCATCTTAACTTTTTTCCACATTGGTGTATAAATATTTGTCCTGTATTTATGGTAAATGTTTAAAATTATTTTAGAAACCAGAACTCTGGGAATTCAACCTTCAGAAGGTCTGAACACTTCAATTCAGATGCACATAGTTTTCTGAATCTCTGTTCCCTTGCATGGGCTTTCATAATTTGAATATATAAAAATATCAAACTTTAAAGTAATTTGGTGATTGAATTTCATTTTACTTTGTGAAGACCTTCTATGTTCTCTTATGCTGCATAAACAAATTAATTTATAATATTTAGTTTTTAAATTTCTCTCATGTCTACTTATTGCTTATTACATAAAATTAGAATTAGGTAGTATCTGGGCAAATAGATCTAGAAAGGCACATTAATCAAAATGGGGAGATTATTGTTTGTATCACATTAGCTCCTGGAAAATTCAGCCATAAATCAGAGTAAATTTTTTCTAGGCACACAGACAAATGGTGAGAAGATTTTAGGATTCTTTTTTACTAGTGGAGGATGTAAGTTGTAATGATTTGTTTAGGGTCTGCTAAAAAAAAAAGAATGAAAATATTTCAGTTGTAATTATATCAAACATATAATTTGGCTCAGTTCAAAATTAATCCACACTACCATAGAAATGGCATTTAGGTGACATATTCCCTTAGTGATACCTCTCTGCTGAGATCCCTCACTAACCAATGTGCTGCGTAGCGTGCTATGATCCCCGTCTCCTGGCTCAAATGCTGCAGTATACGGTGATTAAAACACAGCAGGAAAACCTAGTACTTATTAAAGACGTTAGTGCAAATCATCCAAACTGCACTGCTTTGTAGTGGTTCAGAAGACATTACAGCTATGTCCATGCCAGCAAACTAGTGCAGAAAGGAGTTATGTCTTGAGAAAACTATTTGATCTGGAATAGCTATGTGATTGCCATGGAGAGAAAATCAATTACTATGCTCTGAAAGTTGTTTTAAACTCTTCATTATATATATATACACACATACACACATATACACACATGCTTTTGCGTCACTTGAATTTGTCCAGTTTCAGCTTCCACTAATTGGATCATTATCCACTTGTTCATTAATTGAACAACACTCTGCTGTCAACACTTTGCTCCATGTATATATATATATATATTCAGAATGTGTGAACAAGTTACTCTTAACCTTCTTTTGCTAAGATAAAATAGCCTTTATATTGTTTTTAAGTCCTTTAACCATTACCGTGGATTTTCTCTGAACCCTTTCCTATTTATCAACACCTTTCTTGAAGCAGATATACCAATTCTAGGCATACTATTCCTGAATCACTAACATTACCATCAGTCATAAAGCACTGCTATTATTAGTATTCTCTCATTTTCATGTACGAGAATCTTAGCCCTTTTAACCATCACATTGAGTCTGACAGTCTTAGCAGATGATTGATCACTCATCTGCATCAGACACCTCTCTGTACGTTTTTGATCTATACCAATTGAACCACTTCCAAATAATTTTGGGGCACAGTTCAGGTGTTAAGTATAGGCAAGAGGCCATTTTAAATAGGTTTTTCTCAGCTGGAAAACACATTTTGAAGACCAGAAGTATTTCTTTATATGGATGAAGACAATTTTCTATCACAACACTTGAGTCCTTTTCAGATTAGCTGCGTTTTCAGGACTCTTCCATCATATATTGTCCTTGTTTCTAGATGCATGACTTTGTCAAAATTAAAACTGACATTTTTTGCCTGTGATGGTGTTGTTGACCCATCTAGATTGCCTAGCATCATTAGATGGGTAAGCTGTCTTTATGTTCACTTAATACTCTTCCAGCTTTCTGCCATTTGCAAAGTTTACTGGAGATCAATTTATGCTTTCTAGATCATTGACAAAATAGCATGGGAGGAAGAATCAAATTCCGTGCAAATTTTTCAGAAACATCCACTCACTGATGATTAGGCATTTGCAATTTGATATAGAGATCTCTTAATTAACAGGTTTTAATCCATTTAATGTGTTGATAGCATATTGTTCAAGTTCTTTAATCAAAAGGGCATGTGATGTGAAATCAGAAGTCTAATCATATTAGATGAACACTATTATCTTTATGAGCCAAATATTTAATCTCATCAAAAAAGATATTGAGTTACTTTGACATGATTCATTTTCCTGAACCCATGTTGATTGGCATCAATTATATTTTCTTTCTTTAATTCTTTGTTAATTAAGTTACATAAATCAAGTTCTGTATCAGCCATTCTACTACTACTGACTAAAAGACTGTTTCTACCCCTTTTGGATGACTGAAACATGAAAGAATGAAGTGTAATCAAAGGTAGTGAATGATATAAGAAAGAATAATAAAACAGTACATGCTTGTTTCTTCACAATCACTGTAACTATGAGCAGTCACCTAAAAATCAGCATTTCCCCAGATTTAAATGACAAAATAACAACCTCATCATTACTACAAATAATCGCAAAGCATGAATTTGATCAAAATGAAGGGCTTTTTAAAGTGTAAGACAGCAACAAAATTTGTGGCAATGAGGGCAATTCTTACTCAAAATACCTCATTGCATTTATATTGTTATTCAGGTGACCTTATAATTTATTATCAACTAAGTAGGAAATCACTGATATTCAGGTATGATTTTGGCCAAATACATTTTTATTTTTAGAACAAAACTACATAGCCTTATTTTTTCCTGAACATCATTTAATGTTTAATCATCAAATATTCAGTTTATATTACTTTTTAAAAATGGTTTTCTTATTTTTACATTCAGAGAGCCAAATAAGCCAATTTAGAATGAAAATTAATTTGTTGGTAAGCCTCTATGGAAAGACTTCCTGATATTTTTCAGCAATTCTGTTATTTCAACAGAGACCAGCTGTTTCATTTCATAATTACGCTTAGCTTAATTTCAGTTTCTTTTTGTGAAAGACTGGACAAAGGCAAAATTCCATTCCTTTGGGCAAAGAAGTGGATAAAATGAGCATGGATATCAAACTCCACTACAACTGCAACTTTACAAATGATCAAATGTCGACCTGGCATGACAAAGAATGATAGAGAAATGTTAATTAATGGTGGAGAAAATGTTAGGGCTGGTAGAAACAACACTGTCAAATGATAAATTCAGTATTTTACACACTGTGTTCTCATTTATTATTTTTATGAAAAGTAGAATTTGATTAATGAAAGTCATCTTCTCTTTAAATTTCAACATGTCATTATGCTTCAGGACTTCACATCTGAACTGTAAAATGAGATTCCCTAGACCTGATTCACAAATCACCCAAGTATGTTTGAAGAATACACATCCTTTCCAAACACCTTCCAGCTTTAAGTAGTAGTTTAGTTTTCATGTATTAAATAAGACAAAAGAGAGATATCTGATCTTTTTCTGCTGTTTGCATTACTTCCTGGAAAATCTATTTTCAAAAATGTAAAGAAAACAGGATTATATCCTGCCGAAGAATCCAGATATGTACAGTGTCAGTGTTGGAATCATGGTGATTCCACTCACAAATTCTTCTGTTCAAACCCCTTCAAAATACCCTCACCTTTAAATCTCGAAGGATTAGAATTTAGTGCAGTCAGTTTTCAAAATTCAGAACAGTAGCTGCCTAATACAGTCCCCTGCCATTGCTGCAAATCCTTCCATAGACTTCAAAGGATTTTGGAGTAAGTCCTAACATTACAGATGGTGGATAATTCTTAGTAAATGGCATATCAGACACAAGCGGACACTTTATCTCTGCAGGAAACATAAATAAGGCCATTCAAATCTAAAATTTTTAATGCTGTAATGATTTCTGAATACTTGATTGTGACTTTTTCATGACATCAAAAGGAAATCTTGTCAAAATATTTTAACTATGGACTTACTTCTTTTCAAACGTACTCAGTAGGAGACACATGCCCCTGTTATCCACAGGACAATAGGAGATGGCTCCATTAGCCCTTTAAATAATATAACATAAACAATTGATACCACCTTCCCCTGGTGGTTTGGAATCATTGCATAAAAGCCATGATATCACCTTTGAGAATCACTGAACCTCACCGGCAAGCCCTCAACCTGTAAATAGTCACTTTCCAGTGACTGCCTCTACTTGGGTACCCTGAGTAGCCAGTTAATTGATTAGTGATGATCATTTCTTGATTCTGTGAGAAAGCTGTGAATCACTTGGCTTCAGCAATATTAATCAGTGACTTTGATTCTCTAGAGAGAGGATAAAGGGGTGTAACCAAAATTAAAGCAAGGCAATGCTTTCTAATTCAAGCTTCCCTGAACTGATTTTGTTAGTGTATCTCAAAAATAGAGGAGAGATTGTGAGGGAAATGACAAAAGAGCTGATTAACAGCATTTCTTATAATACATACACCTGACTCCTTTAATGGGACTCCTTTTAAAGGGCTCTGAAAAAGACAGACAAGTATATAACCTACTGTAATTTATTTTAGATGTTTAGAGACATATTACCCATGTAGCCTATGGAGATAGAGATATCCAGAGATCTATTGGGTGGCCTGAATTTCGGCAAAGTGGATTCCCTCCAAAATTATAGGCTGATAGTGATTGACACATGTAGCCTGATCTGAAAATTTGAGATTTGATAGCATTTTTTTTTTCTCTTTTAACAGCAGAAATGTGAAAATTAACCAGCTTCAATACTTTCCTGCCAAAACGTACTGGAAATGTACCATAGTTATCACATTAATCTGTTCCAAAGAGTTATACTGCAGAAAGCAAGCAAGATTCTAAAACATGTTTGATCTTTCCAAGTTAGTAAATACTGGTTTAGAAATGCTTTCATTACTCTTTCCTCCAAAATGGTATTTTGAAACTTGAAACAACAGTCTGGTTGTTTTACTGCTTCTTATCTGTCATGATGACCACTGATATGTATTTTCACATGAGCTGATCCAGTTGCTAAATTAAAAGAAAATGAGATAAAATGTAGCTTTGAATAATAATAATCAGACTGCTTTACTGTGAGATTCTAAAAGATTGCCAGGTTGAGTGCAGAAAGGTATAAAAACGCAGTGTATTTTGCAGTCATTCCCAGAAGCAGCTGAAATCTGCTCCATCTTCTCTTCAGTGTCAGGGATCAAAGAAGAATCGTTTCAAATGCAATGAACTTTGAGCCATTTCTTCAGGCAGGTGATCAATACTAAATGTTAACATATTCCATTGCTAGGAATAGTACCAGAAACATAATTTTATTAGGGGTTCTCCAGACCCACACTACATTTAGAAATAGAAAACAAGCCTGAAGTGAGATTTATCTCTTTTTAAGTATAATAGAAATTTTAACAGGTGGGGAAATAAAAGTCTAAGTCTCATGAAAGGTAGTTCTCTCAGTCCTGTCTATCAAGCAATGTGCTGTCATATGGCACATTTAAGACAATGGAATTGTATGCAAAAGCAACTAGATTTCAGTTTCTTAGGAGCAATCAGAGAGTATTAAACCAGATATTCACTGTCAGAGTGAAAGTTTAGGGGTTTAGTTTACAGATTAATAGATTATTAATGTTCTTGTTTACAGGCAGAAATATACATATTCTTTACATGAAAGAAGAGAGAGTTTTAGGAATGCAATTTTGCTTGTACCTAAGTAAGGGGATGTTTGACCTCAGCAACTCTGGAAAAGTTTTTATACAAAAGCTATAAAATAAGTTCGTTCCATTAGTGATACTACTTCATGGTTGCATGCATACTCACTGGGCTTTTTCTATGATTTTTGGTAATAAAAATAATTCAAATGTTTAGGGAAAACAAACTGTCACCTAATGTCAAATTCAATAATCAAAATTACTTTTTTTCAGTGTCCTCTAGAGATCAATGGGACTTTTAGTGTCTGATGTGTGTTTTTCTGCTGTTTTTACAGAAGGCAATAGACCACTTGACAAATTACCATGTCATCATAACTCTTGCTTGGTATGTACTTGATCTAGCTAAAACTGTGACAGCCATATAAGACATAATCTTGATTAGTACTGGAAAATGTATTGCAAACAATTTAGTGTATAAATTTCTTATTCTACAGGAATATTTCAAACCTGGATTTTTTTGCCATATCTGAACCTGTAAAATGTACAGGGAGCTATTACAAATTTTTCAAAACCCTAAAAACATTTAGTAAAACGTTGGGGGTTTTTTTTACAATAATCTTTGGCCAAGTTGAATTAGCTCCTTTTTCATTGCTCAATTCTTATTTTCATGTGTTTGAGTCATAGCCTAATGTTGGTACAAAACCTGTTGTCTAATATCTGAGTTTTAAAAGACCATGTTAATCATTCATTCTGCTTTAATTTTAGAAGGAAAATAATTCACTTTGCCTACTGCAATTTACTAATATAGAATCTATCTTCTTCCACACAACTCATCCTCCTGCTTCCTCTTGTCTAGTTTCTCTCATACTGTAACTCGTACTGCATGATTTATTTGCCAAAGGTGCATGGGGAGGATTAAATGACAGTTGATATGCCAGAAAGATTCTGGTATAGTCAGCAATGCAAGTCAAAACAGTGGTAAAATGTTTTAATTTTTATTATATTATTCTTTCTTTCCAGAATTTCTCACGGCTGTGATGGAGATGATCGCACATACCATATAGCAGTGAATTAATTTGCATGATAAAAGTCTCTGGAATCATCATAGAAAACTCTTAAATGGAAAGAAAGTTTTTGCTGATATGCTAAATCTTTAGCTAAACTGAAAAATGAGACATCACCACTGGAAGTTTTATGATAGTCTTCATTGTCCTTCGGTCTTGGCTTATCTGTTGGGAATCCAGGAAGAGATTCTACTGATATGGTGGTCTAACAAAGAGAACACTGTGAAAAATAAACTGAGATCATGCAAATCACACCTGAAAGTCCACCAAACAACTATACAGTATTTTCATCTTATTTTAAATTACATTGTTCTAAGTTGTTTGGATTCATGAAAATGAATCTTTAAATTTTATCTGTAAATTGAAACATACTGTAAAAATAACATGCCAGATAAAAGCTCTTTAGTATACTTGTCATTTAAAAAAAAAAAATCTTAGATTGCAGAGTAAATAAAATTATATTCCCAAATATTACTGTACTAAACAGTCTGGTTGTTTTACTGCTTCTTATCTATCATGATGACCACTGACATGTATTTTCATGTGAGCTGATCCAGTTGCTAAATTAAAAGAAAATGAAATAAAATGTAGCTTTGAATAATAATAATCAGACTGCTTTACTGTGAGATTCTAAAACAATATTTGAAAAATGAATAGTGTTCATTTTCTGCTAGAAAGTAAAAGAGCAGCAGGCTATATTAAAAACTCTTGACATCTGTAATGTAATCAGTTCTCTGACATGCAAATAACATAACTTCTTACCATAGCATCTGTTTCCATCTCAAGAATAACCTTGTTGGCTAAAAAATGTGCCACAGGTCAGCAAGAGGATAAAGAAAAAGGTACTGAGACAAGTAAAATTGCATTAAAAATGAATTTTAAAAACTGCACAGGTTTTTTAATTTACCTTAACATTTGCTCCTAATTTTCTAGTGTAACATTATCACACTTGCATTATCTTGAAAATGTTTTGCCCAGTCTGTGAGCCACAAGCATAATTCATATAAAACAGACTCAAAGAACACTCTAGGCTCAGAATACCCATTTAACTGAAGCCACTCTAGTCATCACCACCATTCTCTAAATCACCATCACCATCATCATCATGTTCTAATTCCCTCTAGCTGTATGGATTTCTCCATTAAGAAAGTCTGTTTTGGATGTCGGTTGTAATTCTCTCAGTCAGTGCCTGTTTCAGTCACATTGCAAGCAATCTCCAGCTTGCTCAAATGTGAGATTTCATTTGTCACAGGATCTGGAAAAAAGGTGAGATATTAACTGTTCCAAGAGGGAAGCGTTTTTTTGATGAGTAAGTTTTCTGCAAATCAAGGCATCAGAAATCTTGTGCAATGACATTTACAATTTGTGTAGGCTGTGCTCCATGTAGCATCCTTTAGATGACGTGATATGGAAAAATGTGAGTTTGTAGTGAACTCAAGCCAGAGCCACCGTGACCTAACACTGTGGTGCTGAATACAGTTTGGAAAAAATATTCTCTTGTCTCTCTTCACATGGTTCTATCTCAAATAACCAGCTCCTTCATGTTATCCAACTAGCTGTTTTCCAGGAACTTGTTACAGATGTAATAAGCCACATGTCTTGCTATTAGGAATTGAAGGAAATTCAAAAGGACAAAAAGGAAAAAAATGCTTAAAAATTGACAATTCAAAACTCTTTGCATTTCAGATTTGTGAGGCATAACCTCCTTCAACTTCTACTCCAAAGTCAAGGCGGTTCTTGCCTCACTGGCTAAGGACTCTACTTTACTTTAATTTTCTCTAATGTTTTTCATAGCAGAAGTAGATAACTGTAATTTAATGTAAATATAGAAAGTAAAGCTTTCCACTCAAAAGAAAAAACTTTCCCTTATGCCCAATGCAATAACAATTTAATGTCAATAAAATCACTTAGCAACACGTCCGTGTGTGATTTGTTGGAAGGTTCCATGCACAGATTAGCTTCCTTTGGGACTGAAATACTGAATGACAAGTGCTGAAAAATGCACAGAGTCATATCCTTCATTAAATCTGCTTGTCCAAGGCAATGTTAGATTAAAATTCAGTGAATTATATTTCTATTACTAACACCTTTATGTTACTTATAAAAATTTTAAAAACTTTAAGAGCTAAATTCTGCTGCTCAGCCCCATCAGGATAAAAGCCATCTGGTTCCTATATACAGTATAAGTTTGATTTTGACTGATGAATATAACACACAGCTGAGAAGGTCCAGCTAACCAACTGTCTTATGTCTGGTAGTGGCCATTAGCAGACACTTGAGGAAGGAGAGCAGAATGCTCCCAAAGCGTCTTCCATTGTGCACCTTTGAGACCTGCTGAGTCACAGATGGTGTAATTGCACCTAATATGCTGCCCCTCTCCTTTTTTTTTTCTTTGTTTGAGTGATTTTCCAACCTACATAAACTTTTGACATCAACAAAGTCATGTGGAAATAAATTCCTCAGTTTAATCATATGTGTAAAAAGTATTGCCTTTTGCTTATTTTAAATCTGATATGTTTGGTGTCTTGGTTCTTTCACTGGAGGCAAATAAAAACCACCCTGCTCGCTTGTAGCTGTCTAAGCACACAGTGAAAAAATGAGTTATCTCACATTAAAATCATGTCAGTACCATTAGTCCATGCCGCTTCAGTATTTTGTGATTTACTCTAAACCCACATGGTTTTCTTAAATAATACATATTGAATTACCATGAAGCATTTCTGGGTTTTGTTATCTTCCTCTGCACTCCAAACCAAGTCTATGCCAATGTTCCAGATTTCTTATTAAAGACATTTTTACATTACACAGGATAAGAAAGGCCCTTAGAGTTTCATAAATTAAGCAGGTGGCCCTAATTGACACAGCATGCTGTCTTCTTGTGTTACAGAGTAAGCTTAATATCTCATGCAATGTTTTAAAGTTTGCTCTTTGGAGCTATACTGTGTGAAATGTACATTCAGTTAGCGGATGGAAAGCTAACGTGTGGAGATGAAGAGGTAAAGGTCTTCCTACAAAACATCTAACTTGGCAAAAGTGCCCTTTCCGCTATTTTTATAGCCCCTCCGCCAAGCATCCTACATCCCAATCTCTACAAACAGAAGATCCAGCTCTTCCTGTGGAATTAAAACATTCATTCCAAGTTAATTGGAGGGAGGGTATTTTCTTTGTTTGACAGGTTGATTTGGATAAGCAAGCTGCAGGGATGTGAAGTAACAACCCAGTCCCTCACACCACAGCTATCGGGAAGAGTGACAGCATCGCTGGGGCTCGCAGGTGCTGCCGAGTTTGCTCTCACAAATGTTTTCAATATTCGCTCCCTTCTCAGGGTACATTGCAGCCATTTTCTGATCACTGCAATCCTCTGAAAGAGAAGTGATTTCCTTCCAAGTCCTGAAGCCAGTTAGGTTTGAATCAAAACCTGAACTATTTAGGTTAACCCTCTAGAGCCTTACAATACCACAAGGAATTGCTCTAGTTTGATAGCAGCCTGCGTTCACCTTTTCAGTCCTTCCTGTAAAACAAAAAGACAGTGGAGTTGGCCTAGTCGAACAGACCCAGCTAGATTGGCATTTTCCTTTAAATGGACATCCTCATATAAGCACCTTAATCATAAGTAGCTAGAAGGGGAGTTAAAAGTCAATACAACTCATTGCCTCACAATTTTCCTTAGGCCCATGCATGTTCTCAGCATTTACACTTACTCCTGTGAATAATTTTTCCATATGCTTGCAGTAATCAGAAATACATCTTTTACAGTGGTCGGTCTAATCCTTTTCTGCAAAGTACTGCTGTAATTGAAGTGTCGTAACTTAAGGCTCTAATGTACTATACACCTTTTCAAATTTAAAGAAAACTGGACAACAGGAGGGAGTCTTTTGCTCACAGCCTCAGAGAATTAGCAGGTTTCAAATAAAAAAAAAGAATTAGTTATTTACTTAACAGAATATACCATCCCTGAGGTATGTCCAAAGGACATGTTGATTTCCTCCTTTTCTTTAGCTGTGCCGCTTCCTCAGCACTATTCTTGCAGAACCAGCAGGAACAAACTATAATGACTGGGTCAACCGCTGAAGAAATAGCTTATAGCCTTTTTACTGAAATCTTGTGGTGCGCAGACTCAGCATGATCAAAGCCATTGAATTTTCTCTATGACTAACTGGTGTTTTCATTACTGCACTGCACTTCTATAACAATGCTCTCCATCTCTACTTTCATACATGCCAACTGCCCCATTTTCAGCTAGACAATTCTCATTTTTCTTATCTGTTTTCGGCTGTCACATACTTTATCTGTCTTGTCCGTTTTGTTTGCCCATGCACATTAATGCAGCTGAGGCAGAGGCAGTTAACAGCAATACTTCTTCCACAAGGATGCGACAGGCCTGCACTATTGGTGTATGCTACATTTGGAGCAGGCTGAGAGTTAAGCTGAGCACTGTTTAATCTGTTTAATTTGAAGGTGCAGGGTGTGGCTAGCTGTTCAATCTTCTGGCTGTTAGCTGCACTAAAGATAGCTTCAAAGCAAAGTAAAACCTCATGGCACACTCTGTGCACTGCCTTTGTGTAATATAAGCTGAAAAGAGCTATTTATGTATTCATAAAATGGTGCTTCCTTGTTGTATAAAACATCAGAGCCCTTTTTAATATATGACATTCTGATGCATAAGTCTCAAGCAAATCAACCCCTTAAAGCACAAATGAGTACAATCATTTTAGGTGCCCCTTTTTCTTCTTTCACAAATAAATGCTGTGTTAAATAGAATTCGGAGACAAGAATAAATGAGATGAGAGGTCTGAAGTACTGATCTCATCAGATACCTCTCAGCTCCATTCTTGATGCCAGCTTTTCAAGCGGCTAAGCTAGAGTTCAGTACTTTTATGATCATCGCCTGTTAAACAAATAACACACTAAGAGAGCTATGTAATTGCCTCTTTTTGAGGGAGAGAGACAAGTCCAGGTTTCGTGGCACAAATAGTCCCATTGAGTTCGGTGGCATAAGTTTGTGACCTCCAATACAATGAGATGAGGATTTCTGGTCTTGCTTTCTTCTTTATATTTCCTGCTAAGTGGAGAGATCTGACAAGAATAACTAGCCTCAAACTGTCTGTGTGAATTTCTTGAATGGAAAAAGTAATAACAATAACAACAGTTATAAAAACAATAACAATAATAATGGTGGTAATAATAATAATAATAATAATAATAATAATAATAATAATAATAATAATATAGAGGACTCTGGTAACTCTGTTAAATAGGGCTTTCAGTGGCAGGCATCATAGCAAGAAGATGATTCACACAACACACATGAATGCTTGTCATCCTTAGGGGCAAACTACAGCAAGTCCTATTAATGATTCATAGGGTGGAGTTTTCTGGTAGAGCTGCATGTTCCAGCTTAGCACACTGACATTAGCATTATCAGTAGATCAACAGTATTCAAATAAATGCTGAGCTCACTCAGTCCTAGGCAAAAATGCCAAAGGGATACCAGTTAGATACATGACATAAATGAAGGGAAGGAAGGAAGAATTAAAGCTACTGGAAGCAAAAAAAGAGATCTAGGCTAGTGCATTGGCCATAAGCAGTGTATACTAGCAGTATATGTGATGCTTGTTATTATAGTTATAGCTGCTCAGGAATACCAGGAATATATCAGGGGCACAATATATTAAGGACGTATACCCTATGTCCAGCAACACACATATTAGGGCAAAATGGAACCAAACCTACATTTTATTTTACATTGATATTATGTTTTTGATGGTCTCCCACCAAAATGCCAGCTGGTTTCCAGTATAACTCTGCCTGCTCTCCTGGCAGGCTGCGGGGACATCATGAGCTTACATTTCCAAATCAGCTCTGCCAAGCAGATTTCCTTTAGCCAAGAAGCCCCTCCTGTCCAAGGACCTGAGTTATGGGAACAAGCCACAGAACCGATTTCCAGGGGCTGGGGACTGTCTCCTTCCCAGGCTCCTCTCCAGGAGCAGGGAGCCTGGAGGGGAAGCTCGTACCAGGGCACCCCTGTGGGGTTTGAGCAGGGCTGGTAATGCAGGAGTTCACTCTGGATCTCACCACAAATCTCCCAGGGCCACTGCTCTCCCGGCCCCCATTAGATGATGACTTGAGCTCCAGGAGGCTCTCAGAGCTCTTTCTGGCCCCAGGTTTCTCAGAGCAACTCTTCTGTCTTTTCAGAGGTTTTTGCTTTCTGAAGGGGAGGAAGGTGGAACAAGAAAGAGAGAGAAAGAAATCAAACTGTTCTTAAACAAAAACTTCTTTGAATTCCTTCTCTGTAGAAAATGTCAGGCTTTTACCGTTTACATACCAATTCAGACGGAAAGCTTTTAAAAATACCGAAATATCCCACGTATCCCCAAATCCACCATTTGACCTGCTCCTGTTATAGTCACATGGAATCATCTTAATGAAAAAGTTCTGTTATAGGGGCATCTATTATTAGTATCTCTTCCATCTGTTTGTATTTATTCATAATGGAACATTCATTCATTTTCACATTTTTAGTAATAATAAACATATCAGTATTCTGTGAATTAGTGGCATTATGGTGAGGGATATTTTGCTTTTGAAAGATTGATAGCTCAGGAGACCAGTAGATGAACAGACAGACATGCAGAATGCTCCCTGCTCTGAAGTTTACAGCAAAAGCATGTAGCTTTACTTGTCTACTTTGAAGCCAAACTTCAAAGTAGTCATGTGTTAAAATGTGCACAATATGACTATTTACCATATTAATGAGAGAATATGGAAATACTCCCTTATTACAAAAAATATTTGTGTCACTTCTTTTCTTTTGAAGTCAGCTGTTGATTTTAAATCAAGTGGTTAAGGTAATTTTTGTCAGTCCCATTCTGAATGTATGTGGGTCACTGTGTTTACATTAAGTGTCAGGATGGGAAAACTGCCTTCGTGAAAACTATGCTTTCATGTACTGAATTTGAAAGATATTCGTTCCTCTATTACTCATGTTTCCTCATTCCATTGGAGAACGATGACATTGGAAAGTAGGTAGCCAGACTGACATACAAAGGGAAGCACTTGGAGCCCATCTATCTTGCTTGGAGAAAAATTCAGAGGCTTAATTCATTACAGTTCTTTCAAATCCTAAGATGAAGACACTATAGAATAGCAGAGTACTTTTATTATTAAGGGAGCAGGGGAAAATGTCACCTTTTTAAATTCAAAATAAAACAGTGAAAATCTTCCCCCAGGAAACTGCATTGGCTCAACCTGCTTCATTCATCATCATTTTTAACGCCAGTATATACCTTAACCTCCATTTCCCACCCTGCTTTGTTTTTCCCCTTTCTTCATTTGAAGTTTCTCTGTCGAGTCTTTAGTTTGTCACTCTCTTTCCTCAATGCAGTCATTGGCAAGACTGGGAAGAAGAGTGGGAAAACTTCCCCAGCAAATGTTTGTCTAAACCTGCTCTGACAAAATTCCCTGAGAAGAGGAATTCGCAGCCTCTCCATCCAGTTTTTTCACATTGTGTTCACAATGAAGAGCAGAATTAGAATGGTTTTTCTTATACCTAACCTGAGCCCTCTTTACTACAAAGAAAATCACTTCCTTATTCTTTTTTAAGACATTCAAGAAGAGCAATTTGAAAAATAGCTGATCACTGCCTTCTAACCATACTTTTTATCTATTGTCAGAATTTTATAACATCTTTTTCTTCATTTCTCTTTTCCTATGTGAACCATTCCACGTGAGTTAAGGTTTTGAAAAAATATTTGCTTTTTACTGCTCTCTTCTAGACTCTCTCTGGATTAAGTGTAAATCTACGTTCTAATGGGATTATAAGAACTGGACACCATTCCTCTACTGAGATCTCACTAGCATGAGGTAGAGTGAAAAAATTCCTTCTGATTCCATCCCAAGCTGAAATTTACTTTTTTCACAACAGCAGCTACTTTTTAATTCATCTTTAGCTTAAGAACTACTATGCTCTGTGACTCACTATGTCTGAAAGGTATATTTAATTCTACCTTGGAGCTGGATGATGAACAAGGCAATTTATCACAGAATAATTCATGGTGGAAGGGATCTCTAGAGGTCACCTTGCTTGAAGTGTGACCATCTTAGGTCATGTTTTCCAGGCATTTCTTATGCAAGTCTCAAATATCTCTAAAAATGGAGAAATATCCAACCTTTCTGCAACCCTCTTCCAATGTATGGCTACCTTCTCTGGGGATTATTTTTTCCGAATATATAACTGGAGTTTGCCTGGTTGTAACTTGTACACTTTGCTTCTTTTTGCACTGTCCTGGCTCGACCTTGGTTCTACCTCATCGCTACAGACTTGTCTGGCAATCTCTGGCCTTTGTTTACCACGGGACCCTTGGTGAAGACGTTGCCTGGCATATCTTGCTCTTACCCTTGCCTCTGGGGTCAGGTTTCCTTACCGAGCTGCCCACTCTCCCCTGACATTCTGGGGGAGGCATGTAAAGAGGTCTTGAATTGTTCTGCTAGTTTAAGAGGAAATACTAATAATGTGCATTTTTGAGCCATTTTCATTTGACTTACACTTATTACTTTAGTCTGCTTATAAAAAAATCACGTGGGACTTATTAAAAAGGATAATATTAAGTAATAACACATATTACTTAATACTATGCAGTGTGTGCAATATATATCATAGGTCTTTATTTTTCCTGATGTTTCTTCCTCTGTGACTACAGAACTCAAAAGTGGTATTCCTGAAAGTATTTGTAACAGATTGTATCATCTGAGGGACAACCATTAAAACATGTGAACATCCTGCAAAAAGGTACCTTTTGTTACAAAGAAAATATGGCTTCAGACTTGCTTCAGAAATACATTTTAACATATACTTGAAGTCAAGTCCATGCTTAAGAGCCTCGTAGAATATCACTTGATAGGAAGTATAATACTTTCATTCCCTCTGTAACCTAATCTGCCCTTTATTTACTCTATATTCCGTTTTCATAAGTCCTTCACATAACAATGTCTGGCCATTGAATTCATTGTCAACGCATGAATTATGCTCGGTGTTGATACAGATGTTACGATAAGTAGAAAACTAATGGTTTTCCACAAGCTGTTTCTTGAAGAGAAATGAGGTTTACACGTATACTATAAGTTCTGGAGATGTACAAATAAAAGTTGGAAAGATACTGGACCATAAGTACAGGAAAGAGCTGGGGCTTAAGAGCTAGATCTTAACAGAGAACTTGGCCCACCTTAGGTGACTATAACAGGAAAGTCAGATCTGTCCAGGAATGCTAGCTTCATACTGACTGCAAAATCTTTGCCTTTTGTGAAATAGAATATTGTCCATGAAAATTTGTCAGAGAGCCATAGCAAGATTAAAGTTTGCACCATGTGGAGAATACAAATGCAACCTTCCTCACATACACTGCAACAAATCACATGTAAAGAGACTTTTTGTTTTGTCTGTGTAGCTCAAGCATGCAAATATCTACAGTTTCCAAAAACATTGCTCTTCAGAAATAATGTCTCCCTGTATTGGGCATAATGCTGTGCCTCTGAAGTAAATGGGAGCTTTGTCAAAGGCCTCAAAGGAAGCAGGACGGGGCTCATCCTGCAATGTGACATCTGGGTGTCAGCATCCTTGTTCTGTTCAGAAGCACATTCAAAGACTGTAACCACATATTTGGAAAGGTAACTGTCACTTCAGGTTTAATCCACATAGCTGAATGCATCTGAGGCTTTTGGAATTTCATGTCCTGTCAGTGCCATTCCAGAGAGGGGTTATAATGTTTTCAATTTCCATTTCCCACCACATCACATAGACTCATTAAATGATCCAATTTAAAATCAAGCTTTTTAATTTGCTGCATCTTTTCTGTGCCACTTCAAATAAGTAACAGAAATCACAACCAGCCAACAACAACCTGTGTCTACCCACACAAGTCCAGTTGGCTGAATATTTGTTTCAGCAATTCTGTTTACATCCCTTCCTTCACAATATAGTTATTGGAAAATGACTGTGATTTGCTTGTGTTGCTGAGATATATTATACATCACAGAGCTCCCACTTTTTTATATTGCCTCATGCTGGGCCTCTGTGGACAAAGCCAGCACACATTTTATTTCCTCCCACTTGAACACACTGTTGTAATTAGGTGCAATTTGCAGGAAACCATTGCTTTGGTTCCTTATCCTTAAAATCACAGATCAGAGCTTGAGCTGCAGAGTAGAGAACTAATTTGTTATTTCAATCTTATTATTTCTTTTCTCACTATTCTTATTGCTAAAAAGTAAGGAATAAATAAAAGAATTAAAAATGTTGAAGTGTTACCAATAGGATTCCCTAAATGTTATTTCAAGCACAATTTTTTGGTTTTAACCCTAGCTCTGGTCTAGTTGGACAAGAAGACCCAGAAGACCCGGTAGGGAATCTGAAAACTCATAGATGAAGGAAAATTATTCCATTGCTGAGACCAAAGAAGGCAGTCAGAGACTGGCCTGTGAGGATTCTTTCCCAACCAGACCATTTTTTGCCATCCCCAGAGTCAGGGACAAAAAAGAGCCTGGGAGGCAGGGCCACAGCATGCAGCTCTGTACAGATTCCAGTCAGCACTTTGGAAACTTTTAAATGCTGTCAAAATTTAGTTAATCTCTGGAAAAGTACAGAGTGCAAAAGGATGCTAAAGCATCCTAAGCCCAGATGCACTGCGTTTGGAAGTTTGCATTCTGCTTCTTAGATTTCACCCTATTAACAAATCCAATCATAAATTCTTTGCACTACCTACCATATCCAGACATTAAGTTGGCTGATACCTCTCACTCCTTGTATTCCTTTCTGAAAACCAGCTAGGCTTTCCCAAGGATTCCTAGACAGTTAGTTAACACCAGCTCCCTTGGAGAAAAGAAAGGAAGTTGATGTAAATTATGTATATCTGGAAAAATTCTCTATGAGTAGCCAGTTAGAGTTTAGTGTTCAGAGAGCTTCAAATCTGACTAAATATCTAATGTGACAGAATACTAAACTTCAGAAGATGTAATTCAGTTATTGTCACTACCCTGGAACTGTAGAGATTTTTAATCCTTCAAATACAAAATGATTCTTGCAGAGCTCACAGTAGGGGATCGCGGAGAAAGTCTCTATAGTATTTACTTTTTAAATGCATATTTTTCCATGCAGTATTAAGGAAAATAATGGTGAATACACAGCAACAAACCAGCACAGGCTTGATTTTATTTCGTTAGCTAAAGTATCTGGGGTGATACAATCTGATATCCCATTCAAATATAACTCTTCCATCACGTTTTACAGCTGCAACCTACTAGAGAAAAAGATTAAGTTGAAGGAAATTTAAACCACAGTAGGCCTAGCAAGTCACCTGCTAAAGACTCTGGATGAGAGTCAAGGGGTTAGCTGAATTCCCAGTTAAGTCATTCTGTATTCTTTCTCTGAAAACATCTGTGCTGAGGAATGGGATGGCAATGCATACATATGGACTTTTTAAATTTCTTGTGCTTAGCTAAACATATCTGCAGTATGGTGATGTTTTGCAGATTGTACATATTTTTTCACCTCTTTCTGAGATGCATGGGTGTAAATTTTTTCCTTGATATGCTATCTCATTTAAACCACTAACCTGCAGTTCTTTGAACATGGTCACATCAGATAAATGAATAATAACGAAAACGCAAAATTGAGCTGTGCTACTGCACAATCCTGTCTCCATTCTGTTTCCTTCATCTGGCACCAGGCTATAAAGTCTTTCAATCTGTAATGGAACAACTAAGAAAAAAAAAATGTGTGAAGATGTTGGTTTTTCTTGTATGTCACATATTTAATTTTTCTCTACAATTAAAGGCGGAAAAAAAAAAAGAAAATTACTCTGAACAGAAAATAATTTATTTTACTAGGTGATACTGTAGTCCATGGAAAGAGTGGGCCAGAGACTGACCAGAGACTGGAAAGTGTATTAGTTTTTGGCCAAACATACGTCTTGTCTAGGAGATAAAATACCAGACTGTAGAAGCCCGTGTCTGCAAAAAATGACACACAAAATCTACTACTGGTTGTCACTTGTCCTTTCTCTGCCTGTATCTTTGATGCTATTTTGATGCTTGAGTGAAGCCACCTAGATATCTTTAGGCAAGCAGAAATCCCACTTAATTGTTATGTTGGTTTTAAGTCGTCTTTGTGTTGGCAAAGGAGCTATGAGAAGGCTTTAGAAGTTCAATAAACATTACTGATTCTAAGATAAGACTGCAGCATCCTTTTTTACTTTCCCTTCCTTATGTCCCTATTAGTGCCCTGTCAAATTTAACCTTTTGGTCTGAAATATTTCTTGTTCCACAGTGAATTCAAGAGTTCTTTTACAGTAGGAATGTAGGACTGGACAAGACCATGAGGACCTTTATATTAATTCCCTTGAAAACACAGGAAACTATGTGCTTGATGACTAATTTCAGGGGATCCTGAATAATAATTTCTGCAGTACATGTCCCCACACACCATAGGCTAAAAAATGCTTTCCAGCATCCGTTTAAAAATATAAGACCTGTAATGAAAGATCAAAAAGAAGAAATATAATTTCCCATGGAAACAGAGCAGGAAAGAACAATAAACTAGCTCCCATGAGTAGCAAAGTTTGGTAAGCAAAAAGTGTTACCGGTCCAAGGAAAACTGCTAGGATCACTCATGCTCCAGTGGAGGACCCAACGAAAGAAATACCCTCAGTTCCCTTCAATGTGACCTAGTCTTGTGCTCAGTTTAATTTTGAGTGTGTGAGGAAAATACGTTACCTAGGTTCTGAGAAATTGAAATTCTCCTAGTTATCTCTGAACGCCTTGTCTCATGGCCATTTTAACTGTGGCACATCTCTTTGCCCTACAGGAAGGTACAAAAGCCATAAAAGTAGGAGTCACCTCTTCCCTTCCTCTGCCCTCAGTCATTAGAGCCCACTGGAAGCCCCAGAGCGTGGGATTAATGTAATTTAGGTACAGAGCAAACAAACAGTGATCTAATTACAGTCAGCCACATCCTCTTTCCTTAGGGCAGCGGGATCATGGCAAAGCTAAAAATGTAGCTGCCTTTTTGTGAATAGACAATGGGAAAAAGAAGATACAGAGGGTCATTCCCTCCTTGGGAATGGGACAGTTATAACATCTGTGCTTTTAGAGGCTGCGTCCTGTGGGATGATAACACAAAGGTGAATACAGAGAGAGTCACTTGTTCCTCCTCTTGGAAGTCAGAGCTGAACACATAGTAACCTATTGGTTTTAAAAAGAAATGTAGATACCATTTCCAAGTATCTTCTGCATGACATTCAGGGTACCAGAATCTATTTTCAGCACAAAAAATACACTTTGTCCATTCTTCATATGCTACCAAATGATACTGAAGCTGAGATTTCCACCAGAATAGAGTATAAACCACAGTTATATGGTTAGTGAAGGGCAAGATCATTAGAAATTTTCATACGAGAGAGACAAGAAGAAATAGTGCTACAATGAACCTTGCACAGGAGGAAGTAAGGGAAGACAATCCCCTTTGTCTGGCGTTGTTTTCACCTTTATATCCATTACTTCTCTTGAATCCATTTTTGTCCAAGGGCCAGATAGATAATCACCAGATTACCAGGGCTGCATCAAAAGAAGACTGATAAGCATGTCCCTTTAATTTAAATACTATCAGATCAAAGGTTAATAAGACAGGTCTTAACACCAGAAGAATTTGACTTTTGAATGTTATGGCATATACATGTTTAGTAATTACTTTATTGATATTATTATTGAGAAGAAATACTAAAATATGCTTCAAAGTGTAATGTAGCCAATATCAGAATAGCTAAAACAGATCAGAAGATCTATGCAAAAATTGCTTTTGTCAGAGTAAAAGGTGTTTATATATATCCATGCAGCATAGCTTTGGATCTTCAAAGGGAAAAATGCAAGGCTCTACTGTGAGTATTTGGTTTGCATATATCTTATGAACTGTGATGAAAATAGCTGCTTTGCAAGCTGTTCCATAACATCTTTATGAAGATGTTAAAGTGCTCTGGTGAAAACACAGCAAATAGAACCGTACATTTCTGTTCAACTAAAAAGATGCTATTGATTCAAATGCTGGCATATATCACTGTAGAGGAAAAGAAGGTTGAAAAGCAGACCAGAAGTGTGACAAGACGGTCAAGTGCTTATGATCTGACAAACATTCAAAGTTCACATCAATTTGATTGAATTGCCTCAACACAGTTGGTACATTTCTGGTTGTACACAACGTTGGGATGGTAATGCCACTAGTAACTCAGTTACAGAGGAGGCAACTTAACTGTTTCATGTCTATTAAACATGGAGAGAGAATCCTTGTGGGATGGATACAACAATGGACTTGCATGCACAGGTACCATAAAATAACAGGAAATAAAAAACAGTAAAAGAGGCAAAAAGTGAAGGCTTCTTAATTTATTTGGAACCATGTTATGGGAATGAGCTGTTACCAGTTAAGTGAAAATCTTGTGTATGAGGCAAAAACACCTCTTCTAAGCCATTAGCCCAAAGTTTGGATGACTCGAGTAGGTGCACAGGTAGAAATCCAACAGGCCATGGTGTAGGCTATCAAATACCAAAAGATCTTGCCAACTCAGTGGACAACTCAGACCTGAAAAAGAATCAGAAAATGCCACCCAGCTTAATTATGAATTAATCATTTGTTCTAAGCAAGCAGAAAAAAATAATATAAATCTTCCTTGGTCAACAAGGTACTCAATACAAGACCAGCCGTAGAAGGAAAATAAAAAACCCTCAGCAACACAAGTCTCTTAAGGAATCTCAGTGGTTTAAGACTGTGTCTCCTAGCAATATTTTTTTCTTGTCCTTGAACAGCATAGAGAGCTCTAGGTAGAATGTATCCTGGAAAAGAGAAATATCCAGTGAGAACCTAGCTCTGCTAAAAGTTCCTCATTTTCTTTTGGTAAGGCTGGTTTGGGTAGTAAATCTATTCCTTAAAAAAGAATATGTTTTGATACAAACAGCTTAAAGAAATGTTACATCATGGTTGTTTTGTAGATAAAACATAATTTTTCTTTCTAACATAATCAGTTTATTCATATGAGGTTTTGGGGGCTTTTTTCTTTCTTTCTGGGATGGAAAAAATTTCTCCTTTCTCAGGAGAATGGGGTCCAGTAGCAAGAGTGGTCTTCTGTTGCATTGCTCTAGAAGCCTATAATTCTCAGGAATATGAAAAGCTCCAATTTATTTTCTCATTTAAACAACAAGAAAAACAATCAGAAACTATTAGCATGAAATAGAGTTCTTAGTTTATATGTAGCTATGTAATGGAACTGATCAAATAGACCGAAGTATTTATTTAATTAATTGTTATTTATTAGATTGCTATGTTTTCCATTCACATAACAACATTAATTTTCATAAAGCTGTAAAAGCTTGTAGTCCTACTGGGTAAAATCCTGTAAATATAACACATTTCTTAAAAGAACAATGTATTATCTTTGTTTCCTGATAATGTTAGCAGCGTAACAGATTTCCAGTGTTCTTCTAACCCCTTAGGGTATCTAAAGAACTCCAGGAAACAAAGGTATCTTTCAGTACCTTCTGTTGTTTCTACAAGCATTTAATATTTGATGTGATATACATGCCCTAATAGCACATGAAACACCATAGCCTAGTGTGATCATGGCATATACCACATACATAGTGCAACCTCTTGTTTTCTCCTGTTTTGTTTCGCTATTTGGTATGCAAATCCACTCCGTGGTAACCTTATCTATGTGCTGCCTGTTCTGCTCATGCAAATCTTTGTAGATATCCTGGATTCTGATGCCATCTGCATCTGCTTACATTCCTTGTCTTTAAAAAGGAATCAAGAGTTAGCTAGACAGATGGTGAAGCAAAACTACTATCAGAGATTATCGGGAAAACATGCTATTTTAAAGACTTTTAAAAATGTAATCACCCTTATTCAGGGCATCATTAATACAGTAACATATTGTGCAATTACTGTTAGAGTTACATTGCTTCAGTAGAGACAGCAGGGTGGGGAGGAGAGATATTTTACTTTTCATAACACTCTCAATGGCCCTGTTTTGAGGGCCTCCTGTCAAGGGATTGCAGTGATATCCTTCTGATTTTGTTTAGTAATAACTCCACCATCTACTTAAAATCTCTTTTTGAGAGAAAACAAAATGATGCTTAGTTGATGGTAGCTGAGCATTACTTATTGGTTTTTACTTCTGTTAAGAATCACGACATGTTTCCCCACCAGTTTCTGGAAGGGAAAGGGTAACCCTTGCAAATGCACGGAGTAGTTGGCCTGTGATTAAATGCATTGAATGACCTGTATAGGTGAGCTGGTACAGTTTACATTTACAGCTGTGAAGAAGCCTTGCAAAACAAACCTAATGCAGTAGGATTTCTCTTCCTTAGTCTTTGCTATCTAAAGGGTATATTTCAAAGTCTGAGTTAGTCAGCCTTGGGCCTCCGAATAGTCATTGAAAAGAAATAAGTATTTGAAATTAATGCATCTGATTTATCTCAGATAACTACATAAAAATGTGTCAATGTGTGGGAAAGTACTCCATCGCTTTCCACTGATAATAAAAGGAGAGTCTGTAGACTTAATCATCTAATATTGGACACTTTGGTAAAGATATATTAATGCCCCACCTGAAATATCTAACATTTCAGCATCAAGATGTGTATTCCTTCTGTATTTCATAGAACTCCATGTTGTGAAAGCCAAAGTAAAGTATTTGCTGGGGAAGTAGGAAGGGCTGGCATGAGGTTCCTTAGATTACTGCATGACTTAAGTGGTCATCTCACTTTCCTTTCTTATAGATTACTGTGTTCACTCAGTTGATGTCTTGGTGTGTACACCAGGATAAAGGTGTGCAGCTTTTGCAATTTGTCTTGTCTTGTAATTATAATTCTGAATATGAAAGATGTAAGGCACATTATTTTACAGTGTTTTCATTTTTAGGCAGAAGGCTACTGCAAGTTTTGTCAAAGCGCTACATATCATGAACTAACAGTAAGTATTTGTCTAATCTAATAAAAGTGAAAGAAAACACACACCCCAAACTCCATTCTCCTGAAGTTTTCAACCAGTAAAAGATACAACAACAAAATCAAAGATTATTTTCTTTATTGGACTTTCAGCTTTTAAAGGATCCTCATCCATTTAACTATCAGAGTTGTATAAAATGGTTAGATGGACAGGATAAATTTGGTTCAAATAAGTTTAAGAATTCCCCAAACTTGCTACAGAAATGAGAAAACAAATCAGAACTGCTGTAAGGACAGCTGTAGCCAGCTGTCTTTACACAATTACAGAACAAGTCAGATCCTGAAACTAGACAAGGAAATCACAGAAAGAGGTATTAAATTACAAGAAGCATTTTATTAAAGTTAGGATATTCAGATAACTGTGTACAAGTTACCAAACCCTCAGCTGATGGATATCAGTGTAGTTTTATTGAAGTCAAGGACCTCATACTAATTTATCCTAATTAATAACATCCTAAAGTAAATCTAACTTCAGTAATAAGAAATATTTTAATAGTTTATTTAATTCTCTTGATCTCTGTTTCTTTATTATGCTCCTGGCATAGACAAGTTAACAGAAAAAAATCATTATCACATGTCTTTCAGAGTTGTAATTAAATTCATTCCCCTGGTGTATTACTAAAACCATTTTCTCTAATACTTCTTTAGCCTTCTCACATTTCAAAAGCCCTTCTCATTGTCCTTATGCTGGCAATGATGCCCCTCTTTGCTTTTCTTACTATTTACCTTCAATCATTTTCTTCTTGGTTTCCCACCCCTTTCTTCTTTGGTCCTCTATCCTTCTTTGCAGAACAATTATCTTTTGCACATCAGAAGTACATTTGAAATCATCTGACTTCAGGGAGACTCACCGTTCTTTCTTCTTAGTTAGTTAAAGCCTATTTAATAAATCCAGTGTTTCTGAACCCAGAAAACAGTTAGTGTCTCTTCTTAAATGGAGGTCATCCCTCATATATGTTGTATTTCAAACCTTGTCGATCCTAGAGAAGTTACACTAATTGTACAATAGACACATGTAAACCAGTGTCCTGGTTTTGACTGGGATAGAGTTAATTTTCTTCCTAGTAGCTGGTATAGTGCTTGTTTTGGATTTAGTATGAGAGTAATGTTGATAACACACTGATGTTTTAGTTGTTGTTAAGTAGCATGTAACAGTCAAGGACTTTTCACCTTCCCATGCTCTGCCAGGTGCACAAGAAGCTGGGAGGGAGCATAGCCAGAACAGCTAATCCAACTGGCCAATGGGGTATTCCATACCATATGACATCATGCTCAGTATATAAAGCTGGGGAAAGAAGAAGAAAGGAGTGGACATTCGGAGTGATGGCGTTTGTCTTCCCAAGTCACTGTTACATGTGATGGAGCCCTGCTTTCCTGGAGATGGCTGAACACCTGCCTGCCGGTGGGAAGTAGTGAATGAATTCCTTGGTTTGCTTTGCTTGCATGCGCGGCTTTTGCTTTCCCTATTAAACTGTCTTTATCTCAACCCACGAGTTTTCTCACTTTTACCTTTCTGATTCTCTCCCCCATCCCACCAGGGGGAGTGAGAGCGGGGCTGTGTGGTGTTAATTGCTGGCTGAGGTTAAACCACAACAACCAGTTAAACCTTTGCTTAAATAACTTTCACATAACTTGTCGACTTTAATTTGGAAAAGGATTCAACTGCTACAGGTGCTGAGTTTGCATAGATTTGACTACATTTATATCAGCTTAATTAAATTAGTACAATATTTGAATACAGATGAAGCTAGAGAAAAAAATCCAGAGCATTTTTATATATTTATTGGTCTTCAGTACTGATTGTCTTTCTGCTTTTAACTTTACGTGGTGTGAGAAGAATCTCTTGGGAGAATTACCAAGGTCCCCAAAATTATTAATGATTTCATCAATTCATATTCAGTCCTGTAATTTCTTATCCAGAAATAAATGCCAGTTCTGCCTCTTCTTAAGGACAATGTTTCATGTTTATTATTACACCTGTTCTCCCTACACCTGGGGACAGACTTATCTATTTTCTTTTTTTAGAAACCGAGTGTTTTTAAATATATGCCTCACTTTGCTATATTTGCTGTCAGCAAGGTAGGTTAGGTTGTTATTTCCTATGGATTTGTAGTCATAGCACTGAGTGATGGAATAAAACCCAATTGTGTTAGGTATTGTTCAAATACAGAACAAAATTGTCATCTCCCCAAATCTCAACAGAGGTTAAGAGGCAACACAGAGAAGTCAGCAATATATGTTTAGTTTGGTTTAAGTGTGCTGTTTTTAATAAAGGAGCTTAGTAGACCATGTTTAGTGTTCTTCAGAATTAATATGGCTTTGGCAGAATAGCATCAATGTATTTTAAATTAAAATCACTTTTTTTTTTGTGATTATCCTTAAAATGTATTTAATTGCTGCTCCATTTTGTTCTATCATCATTCAAGTGCTATCTCAAGAGCACTAACTCAAAGCTCTTGAGTTACCCATCATCTAAAATCATATAGCTTTAGAGAACAGAATCATTCTCTTTATCAAAAAGAAGCCTTTTAAAATTTCTCAGGCAGAAAAAAATAATCATGAAAGCACAGAGGTGAAAGATGGAAAAGGACCTATTAAACATATTCTCACTCTCTGTCACTGCAATGTTTTCCCCTACAGTCTTTTATTTTATCTTGTCTAGCTTTAAATCTCTTAAGGCTTACTGCTCAATTTCCATTGGGAAACTATTTCAGTGCCAATCTCCACCTCAGGAAATTTTGCCCGATGTTCACCTTATTTTTATATTACATAAAATGACAGATATAAAATGCTTTTCAGTAAGCAACTTACATATGTTCTTTTCTTGATCTTATCCAAGCATTTCTGGAAGAGCTGGTTGAATGAGAGAAAAACACATTCATGAGCATGCTTGCTAACACTGATTAGATTAGTCCACGTTTGTGTCTCTTTGCATAAGGGTTTCCATAAAGATGGGGTTGATATTTTATATTTTGATATTTGTGCTTGTACATGAAATACATCTGGATGGCATATATGATCCAATGAATTATTTAAAAAATACATTCAGGAAAATTGTACTAATTGTAGCAAAAAAGGCTGTAAGTCAGCTGTTCATTGTTTCTCATGAGTAAACTGCCCAGCTCTCTGATTGATAATCTTACTATTGCATTTCTAAAGTGATATATGATTTACCACAATTACACAAATTCTGGATAGATATAATATCTAACTACAAATCCTTATACGTAGGATGCTGATGTAGGTTAATATTCATGTTGTGTACTATTATTTCAGCATCATAGATCATGGCTGTAAGAAGCAGGTATGTAGCATAATGCAAAGGAAAACCTGATCACAACTATCTACAGAAAAGATTTAAAGAGGAAAATGCTAAGCTTTGTATTCTGCTTCATGCTCTATTTTTAGGCTTTGTTTAGTTAGAAGACAAAATGGACACCTGTTTCGGAAAAAGTCTGTGTAATTCTAGAGTGGAGGAATGGAACAGCTGTGTTGACTGTCCCAAAAAAAGTAGGACATCCAAGAAAATTGCACATAGATTCATACTTTGCACTTGATTTACTTTTTGAAACTCAGGTTTAGGAATTTCAAAGTTCAAATAACTTTACTTCTAAATAAAGCTGCTATACAGTGTAATACTAGCAGTTATAAATGTTTAGTAATGTTACAATTCTTTGCATCTATTGAAAGTTGAGGAATTCATGCAAAAGATGCCAAGTTTCCTATAAACTACATTAAAAGATGTTTACTTTCAAGGCAAGGAGAGAGTACAAATGGAGTTGTGAGATAATAAATCAGTAAGCCTTACAGCTCCATGCCTATTGCCCATGCTGATCTATGACCAGTAGGCGAAGCATAGCTGGTGCAAAGCGTAAAACAGATTTGTTAGCAGTGGTCAGTCATTCAGACATGCTAAGGTTGCTGCAACTGCAGCAATCTTCTGTCCAGGTGACTCCTTGTAAACCTGACATAAGTCGTGGGCTAAAGAGTAATGTAAGCACAAAGCTCACATAACTGTTGATCTCTAAAATAATAATAGCAAAAGGAAGCCTGAATTCGGAGTAGTCTTGTGTATGTCAAACTTTAACGTACTGTGACTAGACTGCAATGTATTACTCACTACTCTTTTTGTTGTGCTGAATTTGATCATTTGGCATGATGAATTGGCAGATATTCCATTGCTCAGCCAAGCACCTAATGTACCATTTAAATTTCATTCAAATGAGACTGCATTGGAAGGGGTAAGGGGTTCTTCCATGGAAAAAAATACCCAGGAAAAAATTGTTCTCCCTAGTCTTACATCTGGCCAGAAATCACAGCTATAGCTGCCTAATGACAGAACTTTACACAGATTTCACAGGGCACACCAGCAAAACATTAGAAATTCTTACTTTACTGATTGATGAGACAGAGATGGAGCAAAAGGTGTGAGTTACTTTAAATTTCTAGCTATTTCCCTAAAGATGGACACATGCAATATAAGGCTCACAGGTACAATGAATGTTCTACATTCACATCCTTTCCTATGTCTTTGTTGGTGTCAAGTATTCATAAACAGGCCACCTAGGGAATTCCACATATGCACCAGACATCTGGTTCATCTGAAACTGGAGTGTTCTGAAAGTTGTATTCACCAGAAATTTTACATCAGTCAATTATCTTGCAATTGCTGTCTTAGTAAATGCTCTTAATAAAAGAGTTAGTGCACATTTTCCATCATCGACATTTTGTTTTCTTTTTTTTTTTTTTCCTCTGGGGCTTGATGAAGCTTTTATAATGAAGTGTTCTGTTTACATGAAAGTAGATCTGACTGGAAGATTTTCCAAATTGTCCAAAGACCCTTTCTAAAAAAAAAAAAAAAAAAAAACCCAAACACAAAAAAAAAAAGAAAAGCAAACCTTTCAATTAGAACAGACATATTTTGTATCACTTCATGGCTGAATTGCTGATTGGTTTAGGAAAGACCTTTGTTCACATTCTCTCCTTTATTAAAATAAAGTTTTCACCCTGAATTCTTTCAAGAATACCAAAGGTTGGAAGCTGGACTTCTCACATCACATACTGGTCCTCAAAAAATTTAATTACAGAACAAGTCATACCTAGGCCTGATAAATCTTTGGCATAAAATGCAATAAAGCATAACTTGGATATTTAAAAATCAAATAAAATGAAATATTACATTGCATATTTTGTAGGTAGCTGAGCAATTGCATGAGAGGGACACTTCGTGCCATTTCCTGCCCACACACTTTTATGTGTTTCTTCTGCATGAGAAAAGCAGGGACTGAATGCCCATGCCATACCTTCCTTGACTGCACGGAGCTTTGGCTTCAGCCTCTTAATCTTTCTGCTGCAAGAGCAGAACTTTCCCTGCGGAGTGAGAAATGAATAGGAGAAAATCTTCTTTGACCTTCAGTGTCTTAGGTTTCAGTAGATAGTGTGCCTGTTTGTGCATTCTTCCTATATGGAGTAGAATCTGAGGACACAAACTAACTCTAATTATTTAACTATCATCATCATATAAATTGACAGGATACATTAATGGAGGTCTGTGTTGCTAATCATTGCTAGTCCTTAATCTCACTAGATGAATAGTACCCACCTAAGCATTATTCCTATTGGTTGTCATCAATGCAGATATATTTTTACTTTTGCACCTCTTACCCCTCTGAAAAGTGGTGTGAACAAATTTTTAAATCTCAGTTATGTGTATAAATGAGAAAAGAAATACTACCATTGGATTTGCTCTGTAAGGATGTGTGTTTGCCCGCCTGTTCAGAAGAGACTATCCTTCCTGCCCCTCGGAGTGACCCTCTGTGCGTTCCTCATCATCTCTTCCAGAAAAGCAAAAATCTCACTATATAGAGTAGAGAGCTGGGGCACCAAGTTAGTGAATACCGCAAATTGGTAGATCAATTCCAGCAGATGCATATATCTTGTCAGATTAGCACTGTTCTCAGTTTCAAACTGTACAGTGTATCTAAAAATGACTAATAAAGCAGCAAATGAAAATCACTTGAAGAACAAAATACTCTGTAGTGTGCTCTCTATTGCTTCTGAACTACACCAGGCAGCAGTCTCTCCTCTTTTACTGCACTCTATCTTTCATAATCCCCCTTAGATCAAGTTTTTAAAGGATATTGTGTATTTAGAAGGAAGGTTTCTAAAATTTAATAAATGTTGCTGGGCTTTTGTAAATCTAATATTATCTGTTATCTCTGCTTCAAAGGGCAGAAAAGCTGCTGTTACCAGCTGGAATCTCTGACTTTTAAAACGAAAAAGTAACTGAGCCCACTTTCCTTATACAGGTCAGGGAAACGGGATACTATCGTAACTCTAGTTAAAAAACATCATAGAGGGAACTGAAGAGGCACCAAGTGAATTTGTCCTCCATTTTTTCATTAACTCTCAAAGTGATTTGTAACAATTCAGACAATGACAGTCTTCCTCATTAAACCAAGCGGTAGACTCAGTCAAAAATACCCTGCCTTTACCATTATTCTTCATGCCACTGGTCAGTGTTTTCCAAGTCAAAAGGTATAACTAAAACAAGGTTTGCAGGAAGAAGTAATGCCTTTCAGGAAGCCAACTGAAAAGTTACAATATTGTCTCTTTCAAATCATTATGGTGACTGCAGCATTTCTATCGCTAGTGTGGTAGTGAAAGCTACCACACAAAAGACTTCTACCAAATGACAGTTATAATGACAGACCAATGACTGCTTTTGAAAAAACAATTTCAGTTATTTTGTGCATGTAGTCTGACTTTTTGGACTATATTAGAAGACGGATATGAAAAACATGATTAAATTATACTATTACTATACATCTGGAAGACAAGTCCACAGACATTGCCTAAAAATGCAAATTGCAGACTTTCCCTTTAGAAGTGCTTCTCTCTTGTCCCACTAATTATTGGGGAGCCTAGAAAACAAGCTCAAAGAGATTTTAGAGGTTAATCTAGGGGAGATAAATTCTAACCAAAGCATAAGTCAATATAGTTTTATTATTTCTAATTATTTCTTTCTAAAGCTATCTATTATAATTATTTCTATAGTTTTAAGCTAATTTTTTTTTGCAGACCAGTTTTACATTGAAAAGCCTGCCTCACCATTTACCTTAGAAGTCTCTACAACAGTCTGGTGAAGTATGCAGTTACCATCGAGAATTTCTCATTTTCAGCTTTTGGCCTGTTATTCTTTCTTTACACCTTCTCTTACTATAATAAGTAATTATTTTCCTGCAGTGCACATGAATTTCCACTAGAAAATTTGGCTTATGCTTTCAACTCTCTGCTCTTCATTTAAGCTACCGAAAGAAGAGAGAATAGAATCTTCCCAAAAAGAGGATATCATCCCTTTGATACTATTGAATGATGTGTTTGGCCTTTAGTCTAAGAAGTTTGGACTTTGCTGATCTGGATGCTCCCAAGAGGGGGTTGCATCCAAATGTTGACCTCGTATAACCTTTCTTAGCTTGTGAATTGACAAGATCTTAGCACATGATTGTATGGTTCCTCTTAATTAATTTGCCATTATATTTCCACAATCTTGAGAGAGAAAGAGATTTTTAGTGCTTTATTCGTTTTCTAATATCTGTCCCTTGGCTGCAGTCCTGAAGTTAATGCTCACTAATAGTGTGCTCTTTGTCTGCCCAGTTACCAGGGTCATCGTTTTTCAAAAGAGGTCTCCAGAATGTAGAAATGATTCTTCAGTCACTGTTTTTCTTTTTAACAGAGACCTTTCCTATGTTTCTTTTCCCTTTATAGCCTACAGCTGAGATGTTTTGCTCTGCCAATTTTTTATTTTCTGCACAATCCAATTCTTCAATCATCAGAGAGTGAACTTTGCATTTGATTGTTTTATTAGACAAAGTCACAGTAGAAACTGGTATAAATTATCCTAACCAGAGAATATTTTGATCTGGTTTTAGTTTATACACAACCACCAAAATACTTCCTTTAAGTTTTCTTCCTTCAGGATGTCATCACTGACAGTTGCAAACAGGTTAGGATGAGTATGGGTTTTTAACAAAAAAGAAATTACGACCAAAAGCATTATTCAGAATGAGGTGTTCTGATTATCTCAGTGAAGAAGAGTTATAAATAAATGTTTGTTTTCAGTAGAATTTTTTTTTTTTTTTTTTTTTTACATTTACCAAAAATAAGGTACAAAAAGTGAAAAGTGTCTTTTCTATCCAGGAATAGAAATGGTCTGAACTTTGGAAATAGGAGGAAAATTAAAGGAGTGAGAGAACAAAAAATGAAATGGTTCTTTAGATTTCATCACCAGACTTTGGGCTGTGTAATGACAACCTGTGTGGTTTCAATCAACCTTGTACCACGCTGGAGGAAAAAGAAGGGCTTGAAGTGGGATCTGAAATACACAAGTTATGGTAAAAACTATATTAGTTTCAATAGGCTGAGGAAGGCTGTCACATATTAATATATTTGTAAAGGAAATGTTTCCCTTTTCAAATACAGTGGATGCCTCTAGCTTTCTAAAGCAGCCCTTCTTCATCCGCAAATCTATTTTGTTCACATTTAAAAAAGAATATCCACAATGAGTTTTCTTAATTTTACAATTTAGCGGATCAAAAAGTATAAAATAATTATGTATTTCCTTGGGCATGTGTTGTTTCTGTCATTTTGCTGATGAAAAGCCCACCAGAACTTCACATCTTCAGACACTGATGAAAGGGAAAAGATTTGGGGCTATACGAGTGTTCTGGCGTTGGAATTACAACTTCATAAGGAAAAGGCATTTCCACATGGCAAGGACCTGCAGTCCTACTCACAGATTTCCTACTGAGATGTATTTAAAAGCCTTCAGAGTGCTCCATGAACTTTAAATTTCAGCTGACCTACATCTTTGCATTATTGCCCTTGATCTTTTAAAAGCTTCCAATTCCCTTTTATAATAAAACCCCACAAACTTCCTATGACATACCTATCCCTTTCAGAAAGCTGCATAATTTAAAATATGCACCAGCAGCCTGGTAAATTCAAGTGAAATCAAACATACTTTGGAAAGAATTTAAGTCATTTTCTATAAATAAATGGGACAAGCTTGCGTTAGATGAACATGAAACTCAATCATGTGCCATAGGATTGCTTCAGGTGCTTAGGTATTTGGCGAACACTCTGAAATAATTTTAAAAATTAATACTGTTACATTATCGACATGTTTTACATTCAGTTCTTAGATAAAAATATACACAGGTATTCAGTCATTCAAGATCTGATCATCTGTTATTTCAAGTTCAATATGATTTATCTACCTTTCTAAAAGTACTAAGAAAACCTATTTCTTCACATCCTATATTTTCAAAAGAGTTTACTGTTTATGCAGGCTGGTCACAGTTGGGTATAATATATCTATGTGTCAGAAATTGGAACAGGCAGTAGACATTATAGATGAATTGCCAGGAAATTACCCCAAGTGTGCTGACTTCCCAAATTCCTTCAAATGACTTAACAGGCTTGACATGGCAGCTCAGTGTTCAGTTTGCTTAGGGGACTTTAGGAGAATCAGCACTTCCAATCCATTGCTAAGGTTTGGGGTTTTCACATTTACATAGCAATAAGGAGCTTAGGGAATCTGTAACTGGCAAAGAAAAACATTTAAGCCAGTATTATTACCAAAAACTGCGTTTCAGTTCATTTGTACAATTCAAATTAAAAACCTTTATTCTTCTAAGAAGAATTAAATGAGCATACCGTATTATTATTGCTGAATTGTTGATAAGCAGCATCACCTTTGATCTGAAAGGCTTTCAGTTCACAGCGGCACTGGCAGTAGCAGACACGCTCGTTCTTGATGAGACAATGAAGTGTGTAAGGGTGACAGGCTTTATGGCAAAAGGCATCGCATACCTTCCACAAATCACTCATTTGTCTAGTTCTGGATGGTATAATTCTGTGACCTATGAAATTAAAAGCAGAAACCTTGATTTTCTCTTTATAGCTCCTTGCATCATCTGGGATAGAGAATGACTGTCAGGCTCTCATCGCTACATGAAATTAGAGGCATTTTGCAAGTGTAGCATCATTCTGCTGAGGTTAGGGAATTCCCCTCTAATGAAACACATTGTGGCCTAGCATCTGGGGACTTACATATACAGCTATGAGGTGGAGTAAAATAAATGTTCTTGTTTATGTTAAATTTACCCTCTCTACATTTTCTGCTATTATGTTACAGAGCCTTTAAATTAGCAAAAAACGGAAGCAAATAAAGGTTGCCCAGACCTAGTGAGTGACAGGAAAATGGTCTCCGACCAGATTCTTCTAATTTGGAAATAATTGAACTTCAGGTGTGTCAAACTGTTTGTTAATGATACAACTAAAATGTTATTCATGTTGTTAGAGCTTGGCTGATTTCCAAAACTACTGTAGTCTAAAAATAGAAGAAAAGTAACAGAACTGAAAATTACTGAAAAATTGTACCACATTAGATAGACTGCTGAAGATACCAGGAGGTAATTGGTTTGACTATACCAATACCCTTTTTTACTATGATATAACTATACAGCAATTAGGTTATTCTTGTAAATGGCATGGTGACTACAGCTGTAAAAAGACATCACTGCCATCTTCTGGTAATAGCTCATTTGGCTTGCCAGCATGTGGTTTTTTATTTATTTATTTTTCTTTTTATAGAACACTACACAGGCAATCAGGGGGTTTTGTTTACAAGACCAGGGAAATGTAAGCATTGTGCTTTAGCATTTGGAATTTGTTTTGATCAATAATTTTATGCTGCTCCAGAATTCCTGAACTGCTATATGACTCCTACTGGTGAAACATTCTTGAAATTGATTTTCCTCTGAAATTACAGATACCGTAAGTCCAGAAATGTGAATTTAATAGCACAATCTTATACTTCTACCTAATGATTGCCTGTATGGAGACAGAAACGCTGTAAGATATTTCATGAAGATCAAGTTTAATTGAATGTCAGTGATGCTAGTATGATCACCCCCATTTATATTTGCTGAGGATCTAAATCTCCTAAACAGGTTACAGTTATGTATTTGTCTGTGTGACAAAATCTGCCTTCTGTTTCCTCCAGACCCTTCGGTGCCTCAGCCTTACCTCTGATAACTTGGTGGATCCTGTTTATCGCTAATCATCAAACAGAAAGAGAACAGCAGTCTGTCTTGCTCCAGGAGATATAGTTTGATTTGTGACATGATCTTTACTCATCTTTAGCATCAAACATCATTGCCACTAATAACTAGTAACACTGTTATTAATAATTAGTTCCAATCTTACTTGGTGATGTTTTAGTAATGTCTTCTCCTGGAGAGTAGGAAATCACCCTAAGTATAAAGGGAAACTATGGCATGTAATGTAGCTGCTTTATAAAATGTAATACCCATTCCCCTAAATATTTGCTTGGAAACCACTTGTCATATCTTTGGAATTTCCTCAGATACCAATTCAAAACAGAAATGGTTTTTTTACACCCAAAAACCTGACAGCTACTCAGTTTACTGTAAATTAATAAATACATATGAACATAGACATACAACAGAAGAATATGGACTGCTTTTGAACAGTGTTTCGCATATGTGAATCGTCATGTCCATGCACAACAGTGGAGTATTTCAGGTCATTTGTTCAATGCAAACAAACTAAAAGTTTCCAGTGTAATGAAAAGCTTAACAGTCCAGACTGAGGTATTCAGAGACTGTGAAGGTTCAAAGGGAGCTTCAGGTGGCACTGAGCACCCCAGTACTTTGTCCTTTCCAAAGCAGGCAGCGGGGCTGAGAATTTGCTGGCCTTGCTGGGCATGCAATAAAGGCAGCCGGAGGGTTTCCATTCATTTCTGAAGTTACTGTGCTGGCAAGAATGGTGAGTTACTCTCGTGGTTCAGATGGCTCTTCAGTTTCCTTGTTTTTTCCTTATCTCTCTGCACCCTGTTAGAAACTGGGCAAAATTTGGCCCAAATGTGTCTACATAGGCATGTGTAGATGCTGCTGTGATCAGCAGTAGCATCTCCTGAGGCTGGTTATGGCACTAAACCAGTGTTTGGTCCAGCTTGATAGGACAGTTCTCTGGGCCTTACGGGGCTGGGGTTCAGGTCTGCTGGCCATACAGCAGTCTTTGTTTCTGGCTCCTGTTCCGCACACCGCAAAACAGGGTGAGCAAATGTGGCAGATCCTGCCAAGGCACCCTCTTACCTGTGCTGGCTTTCTCCTTGCTGAGCTGCAGCCCCAGCACCAACATCTCTGCTTGAGTGGTTTTTCAGAAGGGAAAATATATTTCCCTTGTACTTTTTCTGTATTGCAAGCCTAGCCTTGATTTGCCGTCTATATATTTAAGCATAAATCTTCCATTCAAGTGCTCACAGCCACTGTGAGAGTCGTATCACTCTTGGAGATATTTCCCTTTCAAAGCAGCCCGTCTGTCCTCAGATGAAGAGGTCTGAGATGGTAAATTTTTCAGAATCATTTCTTATTGGAAGCAGAGCTGTTCTCCATAAATGCAGGAGCCAACCGTCTTTAAACCCAGAGCTGGATAGTAGGTTTTCACTGTCCATTCATGCCAGTGACAGATGCCTGGCAATCAGGAGCTGTTTGTCAGCTCCCAGACAGGAGGCACAGAATGTACACTTCTGTTAAAAGAGCAGAGAGGCTGTTGGTTAACACGAGCTTTTACGATGAAGTTGGCACACGTTTTCATACAACGTCATGCAAAACCTTTTACACCGCAGCACATCCCCAGCTGTGAGCCAGCTGGTGATTGCGAGGAAGGAAGAACCAAGGGACGGTAAAATACTTCTCGTTGTAAGCGATTTTGCAGAAATGTAGTTGCAGCTTTAAAGAGCCCTCCTAAAGCACACGCCTCTTTCCCTTACCTGCTGTTTTTTTCATTTTATCAGCCAGCTGCTGATTCGGCAATTTGTGGTTTGTTAGTATACAGTGACTTTCTGAACACTGATCTAAAAGCAAACTGAATAAAGAGATGCAAAGAAAGGATTACAGAACGGGCTTCCTTTTGCTGTGCATCTATCCAAGCTAGTTTTATGTTTACTAATCAGTACTTTCCAGGGCTTCCAGGAAAACAGGGTAAAAATCATGGGAACCCATTCTTATCATTTAACCATAAACAGTGTAATATTAAAAGCAAATCCAGTCCCATCAATCAACCCTTCAGAAGTAATTTGCTGGGAGTAACAGGTTACTGTGCTCACTTGAGTGCTTTTGAAAATATATCCAAAACTTAAGGAAATTCAATTACATTTTTTTTCAAAATTCAGTCTTGTCCTGAAGTTTGCAATAATCTCTCCATCACAAAATGCAGCACACTGTAATCAATAGTAGAGATGTAGGGGGAAGAACCTGTAGCATGGAAAAATCAGTAACAAAACTAACGGCAGACATACTGGAAGGTCCCTTATTCTTGGACTTTTCCTGACTTAGCAGTCTTTGTCAATGGAAATGAAAGGAGAATTACGGAACTGCAACACATAGGGAACTATGCAATAGCTATTACACCTTAATGTCATTTATCTTAGTCCTTCCTCCACACTTCTTTTTGTAATCTTTTTTATATCTTTACTCTGCTTAGAAATTGAACTGGATTGTGGCACATTCCCAGGTGTTCTTAAAGAACTGCAATATTTATTTTTAGCATGTTAACCTTAACAACTCATTAAAAAGTCACCTTCTTCCAGCGATCTTCTCTTTGCAACCAGTCCTAGTAGAATGGCAGCTAAAATAATGCGTAGGAGTACCAACATTTCTGTTTTTCTGAGTTATTCATCAATGAAAGCAACACTTGTACCAATACAGTTATTAAAGGCTCAGTGCCTTAGCCTGCAGTTTTTCAGAACTTAACATAGACTGGCAGTAGTTAAATTAATGTGGGTTTGTAATGGTAGCATTCAGTTTTTATTTATAAGTTATTTCTGTACTGTATTAGCTTTATTTCAAAATTAACTAAGAAATGCTTAGTTTTCTTTCTTGTGTTATTGTTTCTTCTGTTTTTACTCACAATTTTCAGGGGAAAAATCATAAGAATTGACATATAAATTAACTATTGGAATATTCACATATTACATTTGCTTATAAAAGGATCATGAAGCAAGTATAATAAATGAATGTAGAGGTCTTGATGGTTCTCCTGGTTCCATATCATCATAATCATTTTAAGATTGTCAGCGACTCTGAAATAAGGACTAAACTTTCGTCATGAGTCAGATCATTAGAATATGTGAACCATCCTAACTCCAGTCTAGAATTTCTTTGCTCCCTTTCAGTCTTTTTCCTTTCCTGATTAATTAATATATAAGTCAGTGGTATGCAGGGCATGAACTAGAGCCCAGAGTGGCTGTCCTTCTATATCTCACTCCAAGGAGGCATTTATGAGTTTACTTATATAGTAGCAGTGGGATTAATTGTGTGCTTAAACTTAAAATATGCTCCAACTCCCTTCTGAGCTGGGTACCAATCCCTCCAGATGCTGGGAAGAAGAACATGGAGACATTAGGGAGCCTGTGTGATGACAACCATTTCAGTGGTCTGCAGAACTCCTTCTTCAGGTAATTAGGTTTTAATTTGTTTTATATATTTTAAAACCTCATAAAATTTGAGACAGATCTTCTGTATCTACAGGCTAGTGGGACGGGAATTCTCAAGAACCGACTGTGGTTTCCTACTACTGGGAACCGTTGTTTGCTGGTGCTGGAAGAGTCTGATAAGACCAGAATACTGGGGCTTTCGTTCTTCCCATGAAATATTATTGCATGATTAGTAGGATATTTTTCCTTTCAAATATGTAATGATGCCAGCACCTTCCCAAACACTGTTCAAATCTGGCATGTATGATACAGTGCTGCTCTACATGTCTGGCTGTAAGAGACATGATGTCAGTTTTAGTAATACCTTCCAACCGCATTATCTTGCTGCTTTTATATTCTGCTTCCAGACTTTTGGAATTCCTCATCAGCTACTAAAACACAATGTTCAAACTGGAGACCCATTGATCATTTTAACTGCTTGAGTGGCCAGAAGTCATCCTTACTAATCACTATTGCCTTTAGTCACTATCATTGGGCTAATTACAGGCTGATATTCTCGAACCTCTGAAAAATGCTGAATGTTTGAAAGTAAAAATAATACAATGCAAACAAATTGAATCCTGAAATTACTCCATTCTTCAGTAAGAATCACAAGAAGCTCTAATGATATCAATAAATTTACACCACCCTGGGAATGTTTGTTGTAACAAATAGAAACCACAAAGAAAAAAATAAACCCCTCCCACTTTTTTCCACCAGTTTTTTCTATAATTACAACCCTTTAGAATTTTTTCAAAATAAAGTATCTTGTAAAGCTACTTGTTATAGATCTTTTATTTTAAAATGCATTTTAGTAATTCTGACATTTATATAAAACACATAAAGATGCCAAGCCCCTCAGTACATATACTTGCATTTTTTCAACTTTTACAAATGCTAAGCAGATTTAGGAAATGGAAAGTGACTACTGTTTGTTATGAACTGTATTCATAAATCTGCCTTGGATGGACTTAAAGTTGATATGAGTAAATGACTAATGGACTTGAATTATTGAACTGTTGCTTGCAGTTCATAAATAACAGACTTTTCCTTAAAGCTGCCTGTATTTTGTATTGCAAGCTTAAGGTCTAAAAGCTACTGCATGAAAATGAGTCTGGACTAAGAAGATTTTTCAGAAACTGCCAGAACAGGAGATGTCATATATTAAAAAACAAGCAGCATTTCTACGCCACAAGGAATAGACACATTCCTTATGACATGTTTATCTCTAAAATATGGTTCTACTGGAATTTACTATGTCTCTTCCAGACTTGTTTAAGAAGTTCAATGGACTGGACAAACAGTTTACTTTCAAACAGTGCAGGTTGATAAGAATAGAAATGAATATTTCAATTTATATGTCCCACTTGTTGCAGTGCTCTTCTTCTAGTACTGAGCAAATACTAATCAAACCTTGCAACACTCATTGAAGTTGGGTATGGCATACAGGGATCATTTTGTCTACAATTGAAATGCAGTAACCTTTCCAGTAAGCACTTTTTTTTTTTTTTAGAAACACATGTTATGAAATATATTTGTAACCTATTTCTTCTTTGTTCAGATTTCACTTCTGGTGATGCAGATACATCTGCTACTAGTTAAACTTGAATGTCGATAAAAGAAACTTAATAACTTAAACCTGCACTTAAAATAGTTATGTAAAAATTGTTGGAAGGCAGTATAGCTGCTTGTATATAGCCATCTTTGTAATCTTTTATCCTGTGTAAGATTGCATAGAGGTTTAAACAGCCGTTTGTTTTACAAAAGCATTTTTCTTCCTGCTCTATGGTTGCTTCTAAAACCATTCTCCAAGTTGCAACAAGAGTTATTTCTCAACACTTGTTGTTTGAGCTTTGATCAGTGAAAGAATTCTTTTCAATTAGATCTTCTTATAAAATGTGAAAACAGCTCTTATAAAGGTGGCACTGATGCTTTCACTGATTCTTTTTTAACCTCTGTCTAATAATTTCTGCAAGCTCTGAGCATTGCTAGCTTGTGTGTGTAAACAACAGCACGTGTCTATGAGTGCTATCTTAATGAACAAATTTCAGGAAATAGCTTTGCAAGGGACAGCGTGTGAGCTTCATTCAAGAAGCAGGCTGCCACTAGACTCTACAAATAGCATTTTTGAAAGATATGTACAAAAATGACTGAGTCTACAGCCAGCCTCTACAGCTATTTTCTCCCTTGCTCTTCCATATACCTTCATCCATTCCAGATTCATCACCAACGAACTTCCCAAACGTCATTATCTCCATTTAGAGGTGATGAAACTTGATGAACGTTCTTGCACATATACCCCATTCTCTTCATCCGGTATATTTTGTCATTCTGTCAGATAAAGAAATCAGATATTTTTGGCATGGCTTGATATTGCCATTTAAAGGCTCATGGTTCCATTATCTTCTACTGCTCACATCCATTTTTATTAGTAAATAACAAAATGTTTTCCATTTGGTCCATCATCATCTCAGATATTAAGAAGTGGAGATTAGTGAATTTGTTTGATTATGTTTCTAAAAAGCCTATTCTGCTTCCGTTTAGCCATGGAGGTTTAGCTAAGGCACCATCTGCTGGTGGTTCTGACAGCAGCTACCAAGAGAGTGAGATTCCCATCATGGACATTTGTAAACCTTTCAGGGTAGGATCCTCTCTGACTTAAGGGTCAAAGTAATATTTGAGCATCACTTATGACCTTTTTTTATGACTGAGTTGATGCGAGTGGCTCTGCATATTGATAAAAATTTAACTTGGATGTTCCTCTCAGGATAAGAAAAAAATATTCTAAATGTTTTATGAGCTACTTAGTATGTCTAGTGTAGGGTTTGAAAATTTTTTATGGAATCATCTTCTGTTAGAATATTCATTGAAAATTTTCTTTAAAAATTAAAACATTCTGTAATGTGAGTCAACATTGCTGTTCTTTTGTGTCTGAGGAAAAATTTTATATAAACTAATACTTCATCTCAAACTCCTTTTTAAAAGGAGAGTTAAATTCTTTTCTTTTTTCTTTCCAAACTTATTGTTATTATATCATATACTTGATTTATTTAAAATATAAATTAACTAAATCTTTGAACTTTGTTATACAAATTTTGACTGATCTGAATTTTTTTCCTATCAGTGAGAGTTTGGAAACTTGGCATTCTTTTCTCAGGTCAGAAGAAAAACAAGTATTAAAATCTTACAATATTCTGCAGAAGAAAGTGTCTTTTCTCTGCCCATTTCTTCTACAGCTTGAGAGGGCAGTAATTTTGAACACAAGCACTTTCTCTATATAAGTACATCCAAATAGTATAGTTGTACCCAAAACACACTAGAGTCAGCAAGACTTCCGTTTGCTCACTCCGGTGTCTTAACCCAGATCTGCTTTGCCACCCACAAGAAGATCAGGTCTTTTTGCAGATGATTCCCCACAAAAGGCTACTCTGGATTTAGCACAGGAATTCAGAAACAAGTGATTAACAATTACAAATATACAGAATATAATGCAATGAAAAGGCATGGTCAAAAGTAATACTTAGTATATAGTAATACTTAGTATATAATGTTTGTAATGGCACTATTTGCTTTAATATTATCTTAAGTGTGATAAACTGAAGCAAAGTTTTCCATTTGAATCAGGCTATAGTGAGTCAGAATTCCAAGGAAAATTATTTTAGCATCATCGTCGAGCAGAAGCAAAATATAACAATCAGTTTTTTACACAGAAATTTATAAAATTCTCGTATTGGATAGAACAGCAAACACTTAATAGATAGGAGCCATTAACAAATAAAATACTATGTCAGAACAGCTCGAGTACCGGGATTCAGGATTAGACAAAAACTAATGAAAGCCAGGATCTTCGGCACTGCACCAAGCCCAAGTGACTCAGCTAACAGCTAGGAAAAGCAAGAGAGACAACTGGAAGTCCATGGAGAAAATCTACCCTCCCAGCCTGCAGAAAATAAAACAGGACTATTCTGTGATAATTACTCTAGTCTAGTGCCCTGCTTTCCACTCCATGGAGACCCTGGTGCATGGAAACTGTTCATCTGGCACTATACTTCTTATTTCCCCTCACTGGTCTGCATGCATGACCAATAAAAATACCTGACGGTGTTGGCATGAATCAGGTTTCCTATCCAGCAACTTTTCCTGGGTGGCTTCCCCTTGCTGTCATCCGTACTCTGCCAGATCTGCAACAAAGACAGAAGTCAAAGCCTGCTACTCCTGCTTACCCGTTACACAGCCAACAGTTTTAAGTCAAAGACAATTAAGAAAGAAAGATTATTTTTCCTTAGGAACAAACTACTGCAAAAGACATCTGTATTTAACAATAAAAAAAGAAAAGACACGCAAGATCAGGAAATCTATTTCCACCATCCCCGCAGGCTGGAGGTATCTGTCCCGCAGTGACTCACAGCACTGCTGCAGGGGAGGGCGGTGTATTTGCGGGGAAGGGATGGCTGAAGAAATGCCATGAAGATGCCTGATTCTTACTCACAGAGGTGAAATCTGTGTGTAGAGGATCCCTTCTGATCCAGTATATCAAATCAAAGCATTTTGGTTAAATGAACATTGAATAAATCTGTCCGTGGTGCAGAGTTTAGCCCTATATTTGTCAGAAAACCAGCAGTGTTTACAAACACAAGGTTTTCATGCCTCACTGCCTAAACCACGAAGTACTCCGTCTTCTCCTTAAAAGCTTAAACATATCCCAAAAAATTCTCTTTGATTTTGGTCAAAATTCAGAGCAGTTCAGTTTGGTCTATACAATCTTAGTATTTTATATCATGAAATTTTCTTCTGATATGTATACTGCCCCCACCCCTTGGCCTCCTTTAGTGTTTAAATTGCTGGCCTGTTTTTCTGGAGTGAATAATGCAAGAAACTCAGTGGGAAGAAAAACAAATTTCTTAGAGCCTTTGTACATGTTTCTTTTTTTAAGTTTCCTGTTGGCTTAGGCACATTGTGTTCCTTTGTATCACATCCTTTTAGAGCCATATGTGGAAGCAATAAAGTGTATCCCTGCCTTCAAAGATACGGAGTATTTGTTTAGCTAACTGACTAAGGAAAATACTATGAACTCATTAACAAATATGGTTATACGTGGTCACTTAATCATAGAGAGCAGGCTGCAGAACAGAGCACAGGAAATATTAGTCAGCACAGGCAATGGATAACTGTCAGTTACTGATCTCAGGATTTCTTGCCAGGGAAGGCAGAGAGCAGGTTAGCAATAAAATACATCAAGTCTGCTAGCAATTTCCATTAAGATCAGATTTCCAAGCCTAGAAATGTTTGCAGATATAGGTGATGATCGCTGACTACATTCAAAAGGAGAGTTTTCTTCCTTAAACACAAGATTCGGCCTATTACAGTCGCACTCATGTAGAAAGAAAACTACACAAGATCAGGAAATCTGTTTTTGCAAATGTCTTTTCCACCAGTTCAGACACATATAAATGCATACCTGCACTGCACATTGGGGGTAATCCTATCTAAAGGAAGAGTGAAATTTAAAAATTCCTTTTAAAATATCTGCCCGTTTCCTCTCCGTATTACTTTAGTGCATGTCAAACAAGAATGAAGTGTTTTCCTCGCTATGCAAATGTATGACATGCACTGAAGAAAGAGACCTATTTTGCAGGACTGTGAAGTGCACGTGCCTTGAACACTTCACAACCAACACATTTGATGATAATATCTTTTTTTTTCTTGGTAGTAAAGAAAGGATTTATGTTTTCCTGACAGATGCTGTCCTACGTAAGTAAGGCCTGAGAATGACTGTGGCGTCAGGCTAACAGATTTGCCTGTCCTGTGGAGAGAGACAAAGTTTAAGAGGAAAGTAAAACAAGTAATAGCCCAGTTATGCTACAGAAGAAAAACTTAAAAGGAAACAGCCTTGTCCAGACTTGGATGAAATTCACAGAAACAGCATCTAATTCTAAACTTCCATTATTTTTACAGGTAGGGTTAGAAAGAATTTCATTAAACATTGAAAATGATGATTGAGTTTTATAAAGCTTGCTTTTTTGGAACTGAGTTGTATGAGTTTGGAAAGATTTGCAAACATTAGTGACTTTTTCTGTCTTCTCAATCTCTAAAATTTGGCAAATGTTAGATTTTTTCTGGGTGCTTTATTAACAACTCATGTTAGACCGACAATTTTCAATCTCTGAACTAAAGCAGCAATTAGCATCATAGTAAGAATTGTCCATGTGTCCTGACTGCAGCCCCTTAACACCTCTGCCTTGAGTCCTATCTCCTGGCATGGGCGTTGTTGCTGTGCCACATCCCTTCAGAGGGTTGACAAGCTATATGAAACCACTGCCTGTAAAACCTCAACCTTATTTGCTTCAGAAGCTGGAATGTCTGTTGATGAGTGAATTCAGGAAGAGAAAGCTGGGTCCCACAGTCAAGTCATAAAAGTATAACCCCCAAGGATTAGCTTCTGTGCTATTAAATCTCTATATGAATACATGCACGTTACCAAGTCCACAATTCAACTGGATATAAAAATGTGATTAATGAGACTAAATAGAGATGTCTATAAAGTAGCTTGCCTCCACAGTCAACAGAGATGTAGTTAATATAAACAGTGAAGTGTAGGACACAGTTCATGTCATTTTAAAGCAGTTGTCTAAAATTTGCCAAACTAATTTGTCCTTAAGTATGCACTTTATTTTCTTCTGTTGACTATAAAGGCAGAGAGCTCCAAAATGGAAAACAAAGTTTAAAAAGAATGACCAGAAAATCTAAAGAGGGACTCAAGCTGTCATCTTGAAAGTGTTCTCAGTATTGATAGTCATTAATAGCTAATAGTGCTATTAATAATAGTTACTAATAACAATTAATACTTTTTTCCTTTAATTCCCATCTTTCTTTGCCTCAATGGCTATGGGCAGTTTTATTAAAGTATGTCATAGAGATGGCATTTCATTCACTAACCTTCACAGAGGACTCAAAGCTATAATAATCGAATCCAAAGAATGATGTGAAGAAATGGATCACTCTGTGTCTGGGGTTGTATTCAAGGCCAGGTTGGATGGGGCTTTGAGCAACCTGGTCTAGTGGAAGGTGTCCCTGCCCATGGCAGGGGGGTTGGAACTAGATGATCTTTAAGGTCCCTTCCAACCCAAATCATTCTGTGATTCTATGATTCTATGATTCAGAAGATTTGTGGTGAATATGAAAAAGATCACAGCGGTATAGCTGCCCAAGAGCAGATGATCACCTTTCTTGAGCTGAATCAGGAAGTCCTTATGAAAACAAAAGCTTCATATACATATATCTTTATGTTTTATATCTTTTAAGACTTATGGTTGCCCCTCAGCTGAGGATAGTAACCGATTGTCATTTTCACTTACTTTAACAAAATCTTGTTATTTTTCATTATGGATTTCTTTAACTGTGGCAACACTGTGCTGAGTCTGAACAATGATGCATATTCCATGTAATATCATTTTTCTTAGGTTGCCCGTGTCTGTTCAGCTGCTCTACTTGTTCAGCTGCTGCTCTGTCATTGAAAAGGACTGTCACTGGTTCCATTATAAAGTGCAGGTACTATGGTAGAAATATATACCAGTAACTCTTCTACAGAGATTTTAAAAGATCTCATCTCTAGAGTTATTTTACACTACAAATGAAATTTTACAGATCATTAGTCCAGAATGTGAGCTAGTTGTTTGACAAAATGAATTAAAAAGTCTAGGATTATTTCATGTAGAAAAATATAATCTGCACATGTGCTGTAATTACTTTTTGTTAGAAATTCATAAGCACTATTGTATCTGCAGACTTACACTGCATAATTAAAGACTCTGTATATGGCACTGTATGGACATTAGT